>NC_052960.1:11607174-11907174 GCF_013358895.1 Oreochromis aureus
CAATAAGACTAGAAAAGTGATACATAAAAAGCAGTCCACTTTGACCATTTATGTACAGAAAAAAAGCCAAAAAAATCATAAAGGTCACAGGAATACTTTTGAGTGGTTGCTCATTTTTTGCTAGAAATCCTGGCACTACATATGTAAAGTCAGGATTCATTCGTTCTTGCATGCTGTTGACACTGAAACAAGTAAGACATCAGAGCTTTCCCAGTTTCCCTCGTCCCAACACATGTGTCTCAGTCTTTGTGTGACTTCACATTTGCCCTCTCGACATGGATGTTACACAGTAGTTCACTCTCTTTTGTGCTAACAGAGCTGTTATTTATGGCTGACCTCAAAGGGAAAGGACTTTTGCCCTCTGACTCCTGAATACTAACGTGTGACCTCAGCGGACTTCCTTTAGTTTTTATTGGCACTGTACTGTTTATATTTGGCACAATTTGTATTCTGCCTGAGATAGAAGGATGCAGAGCTGCGTGTGTGTTGGTTGAGAAGTCTTGGTGTGTATATGTGTGTAATGGCCTGGGACAAGTGTGTGGCTGGGGCTGAGAGGCTGGGAGGAGTATTGTTGTCCCTGCGCTCTTTTGGCCTGAAGGAAGGAAGCCGTGGAAGTGGGGAGTAGAGAGAAAGAGAAAGAAGGGCCACTCCGACACAAGCAGTGTGATTGGATTCGAGATCAGTTTCCTTTTCCAGAGTGTTTTAGCGTTTCTTAAATGCAGGGTCTGTGTCATTAACTCAAGAGTCATTTTCACCATCATCCTTCTTTCTGAAGAGGAAACATTTTCTGTTATTTTGTCTGTGTCTGGCATGCTTGTTCTTTCGGAAGCAGCCAGAAATGACAGTCTCACTCACATCTGGGATTTCTCCAGATTTGCAGAGTAAATAGTATTCTGTTTTCTTATTTTTTTGGCTTGCAGCCGTTTCAGTCACCTTTTCTTTTTTCCCTGGGTTTCTTTTTGTGTGTGTGTGTGTGTGTGTGTGTGTGTGTGTGTGTGTGTGTGTGTGTACCCAGGAGTTTCATTATAGCTGCAAAATATTAGTTTAAAGGTTCTCGCTGTTATGAATTAAAGCCTAAGTTAAAAAATGTCTTGTTTATTTGTTGTAACTTGCCATTAGTGGCAATACAGTGTAAGAAAGAACAGCAAAATTGCTTCTGTCTTTCTTCTTTTTCTGTTTGGTCGCTTTCGGCACCAGATCGTTGGTGTGATTATCAACATCTCACTATAGGAGGTTTTCATATTTCATATTTAAAAAAACAACAACAATCCAATCGTGCACATGGCTTAGTAAAGTAGGAGGATGGAGTATAGAGTTAAATTGCCCATGTTCATGAACATATATGTAAATATTTCAGTGTGGAACATGTCACCCAGTGCGTGCGGCTGGCTCATTGATGTTTGGGGAGTAATATTCGAACACCAGCGGGTCTCTGTGGACCACAGAAATAAGCGTTGACAGGATTTAACTATATAAATGATACTTTTTGGCTCAATTAATTGCTGGCTTTGAGTGTTTCAGACAATTTGTTAAGCACTTTGCTCTCAGACTGCAGGATTACTTGTGGTGCCTAGAGTTTCCAAACTGGGAGGCAGAGCATTGAACTATCAGGCCACCTTCCTATGCAAAAGGCTTTAAGTCTAGATCCAGGAGACAGGCACTATCTCCTTCTTAAGATTAGGCTTAAAACCTCCCTTTATGACTAAGCTTATAGTAAGGTGATATAGAAATATCACCAGATTTAACTTTAATTAACTCCACTTATTAACTATCATTTGAAAGTGCTCTTATCCGTCTTTCTCTCTTTGTCAAGGGACCTGATTCCGCCTGGTCCTAATGTGCAGTAGGTGTTCAGTTCAGTATAGGTGCATTAAAGTGTTTAATACCTAATGAAGAGCAGATGCTGCACAAACAAGCTTTAAATAAATTTGTGCATCTGAGTATGTGTGAGCGTAGGAGGCATGTTCAGAATCAGCATGTTGGATTGCCCAACAGGTGTTTGTTTAAGATAATTCGAGGTAATGGGGACTGACACAATCTGCCACCGCTGCTGACAGAGAGCAGACCTATTGCTGTCTAGAGTCAAAGAGTAGCTATTCTCTGTCATCACATATTGGAAATTCTCTACAGCAAACTTGATTCCTTCTACAAAGGCAACATGTAAACTTTTAAAAAGTGGTGTTTTTGTTACAGAAGGTAGAATTAGTTTGATCAGGAAGAGATGAAATGGGATGCTTTTTTTTAAATTAGAAGATCCTAATGTTGATTTTATGTATCTTAATAATTAAGTGGAATGAAAATACTTTCTTCACCTTTAAAGATTTAAAGATTTTTTTAAGACTTTATGCCAATATAACACCGCCAACAAAGATATACCACTGGGTTATAATTCATTTACATTTATGGGCATTAAATTGATTACTTTCAGTGCATTATAGTGTAGTTAGAGTATGTAAAGTGACTGCTGGTGCCAGAGGACCATGAGCACAATGCTATTAGAAGAGAGGATGCTGTTGCTGTACACTGGCAGTTAATGTGTTCCTGGAAATGCTACAGAAGGGGTGCACTCAATAGGGAATTGGGCTGGTAATTAATGTGTTTCTCAGACTTCTTCTGATATGTACCTACCTTTACATATTGTCAAAAATGTGGTTTTAGCTTGCTGGTTGTCTCTAAATCCGCCCGTTATGATCCATCCATCGCTTAGTCTTGTCTGAACAATGTTTTTGATCTCTTGCATTTATCTGTGTCAGGCTAACCAGTCTCTTAGTGACTGTCTCCCTCCCTTGATGTCTTTCTCTGTCATAAATGTAATTACTCTTTTTACTGTGGCAAAGATGGCTGCCTGCTTTCCTTTCTCCCTGTGCGTCAATAATTTATGAGAGAGGCTGTAGGACATAGGCCCCCAGTGTTCCAACAAGGTAGACACAGTTTTCCAATATGTCCTTAAAATTTCATTGGAATATTATCCCAGAGGCTAGACAATCAGGACTAGCACTAAACTTTGGTTTTGGACCGTTGCCTTTAAGTCTTGCATGCACAGATTGTAAGCATTATTCACTGTTGCTGAATTTAGATGTTTAGATGCACCTGACAGTGACTGGTGCTATCAGTACTTTTTAATATCACCTGATATCATGTCCATCTGACTAAATCTGGATTTTAGATTATTGTTGTATTCACAGTCACAATTTGGTAGTCAGCTGAGCAAAACAATTATCTTTAATGAAACTTACCAAATAAAAAGCACTACATGAATACTGGCAGGATAGAAGCAAAGTCCACACAAAGTAAACAGGCTGGACTGCTTAAACACAAAGAAGAAACTGTAAGATCATTTATCCTATTTATTGTTTGCTAAAACCAGCTAAACCAACTAGTGTGCAGAAAGCTGTTGATACATTTCAGACACTGCTGCTACAGAATTCTTGTCTTTGTAACTAAAACAAGGGCAGAATATCTGTATCACAATTGAGGCCATCCTGTTTTTAGATAAATACATAATACAACCTTTGTACAACTTTTAAATTAAAATTCATTACACATATCTATGCCAAGCTAACTTTATTTACAGTGTGCTTTAGCTGAACTGTATCCAACTAGGATAGCTTGATGGAAACTGTAACTATATTACATGCTGATGTTTAATATACTAATTGCAAATCAAATGTTTTTAAAGCAGCAGTAGCTCCATTTTTGCTATAGTAGGCTATGTGTGAAAATATTTCAGCAAAAGACAAGATAATACTAACATATTTACAGTTTATATTAAGATACTTAAGTGTCTAAAAGTATGTGATCAGTAGAGTTGATCCACACACAGCTGAAACATGTGTGGAGTGAGTGTGCTCACCAGGCAATCACAGGGAAAGAAAATCACATGGTTCTCTTATTAACATGGTCAGCTTATGTACTGCACACTACTTTGTGGTGTATCATGTGATAAATTTGTTTTCAGTTTCAGTTTTGGACAGTGCAACACTGAAATGGATAAAATGTCAACAAGACAGATGGATGGCAAACAATGTGAACCTAACCTAATTAGTAAACAAGTGGATAATTACAATGAAGCCAATTACAAGGAAGAGCATCAAAAATAAAAAGTAAACAGGGAAATACAGAAGAACTTAGAGAAGTCTATTAGCAATGCTAGTGCTCCGCTGTTTAGAAATGCTAACTGCCAGGTAATTTCCAAGAGTTAAGTGCAGGCATAAAATTTAAGAGATGTATCACTTCCAGTCTTCAGTTTCCAGCTACTAATTTCATATTTTTTGTAAAAACTATAAATGACAGCATATTCAAACAAAAGTAAACTTTTCTTCAATGCTAAATATTATTTTCATAACAAAAAAAAAGATTAAACTTTATAGTGTCCCCAAAATTTGAGTAAGTTGCAGGATGTCCTCTCACTGAAACAACTGAAGTAACTGAAAATAAAGAGCTCTGATACAAAAGAACGTTTAACAGATTTACATAACAAAGGTCATTTACTTAAATAATTTTCCAGTATGTTTATAATTTCACCAGATAAAAGGTCAGCCCCTTTCTGTTTTCTTGTCTCCATAATTTTTCCTCGTAACTGCTCTGATCCTTTGGCTTTGAGCTCTGGGTAGCTTAGGCAGCTTTGCCTTTGTTACTTTCTCTAAATTGTCCATGTTCATCTGGGTGAAGATTGTTTAAGTGTCTCAGTAGGTCTTGTCTAACACTTTGTGCCTTAACTCATAGTGAAGAGCTTCCATTCTAACAACCTGTTAGAATGCACATGCAACCATTTGCCTGCACCACAGTGTGCATGTTGCATAATCTGACATAGATGAGGCTGACCAGCCGGTCACCAATCAGAGCCAAGAATGCTGAAAATTGACTGATTTCAGTCCCTAGCTGGTCGATCAGCACATTGCTAATAAAAGTCTGTAACTTACACATACATAGTAAGATTATGTCCAAAAACTGTTATGCATAATTACTTAATAAAAACAAAAACTATTTTTTTGTGTGACTAAAAAGCAGTTGAAATGGCCAAAATTTCTTGGTGATTTGGCACATTTCAGGTGTTCTAAATGTGAAGCAGTGAATGGTGTCTCTATCCTGCATTTTTAACAAATGTATCAAACAGTGGTAATGTCTTCATTGTATAATTGCTGTCAAGTTCAGCTGCGAGTGGGACCTGCTTCTTGACCTTTTCCACATTAAGATGTTTGGTCCTTTAAAGACGACAGAGGTCGGCCGCTCCTCCCAGGTCAAATTCCACCGATGAAATGATTCAGATGAGTTTCCAGATGTGCACTAATCTAAGGGCCCATCTTCCACTATAACCTGAGGGATGGGAAGGGACAAAGGCTTAGGACAAAAATGCGCTATATAACGATGCCAAAAAAAAACTATAAACATAATTAATATGTTTTTATTTTGTTAAAAACAAACAGTTCTAAACAAAATTAAGATTTGCTTCATTTTTGAGAGTGCAATCTTACCACATTAAGCCATATAAAGGCTGATTTGACTCAGTACATCCACATGTCTGGATCACTGCGGAAAGTCAGAATTTGGGAAAAATGTGTCTAGACGGTACAATATGTCTGTGTTTGTGTGTACTTCAGGAGGTGATCAGATGATTGTGGTTCTTACTTTCTCCCCCCCAAGGGTCTCCATGTGATGGTGATGAGGCTCGATGGAAAAACAGAAGAGAGAATGGAAGAGAAGTGAGCTGTTTGATTATATGTGTGTAAATGCACAGGAAAGCCAGTAATTGGACATGTTACAGACTGACCTTCCATTATGCATGCCTAAGTCTTAGAGGATCAATGGTTGCACACTGAGCATGAAAAAGATGCTTCTTTATCTTTTTTAGGTCAGCGCTGTTACCCTGCATGCCTTTGTGTGGGAAATAAAAATGCAGCCGCAAAAAAAGGGTGGGATAGGAGGGATGTGAACTGGTGATATGCTGCATTTTTCCACTCACAATCCAACCTTTGTATGTACTAAGCTGAGAAATGATACAATCTGTTACAAGCAGGGATGCTGTTCCTCGTTCCTCATCAACAACAACACAATCAAACAATTTTAGAACTGTTACTGGCCTTGCTGTAGGTTAGGTTGACAGCTGTTTTTGTCATAGCTGTTTTTTAAAAGATGAGTATAAAGATGATGAGCCCATATATGTTGTAGTAAACTTTCATTCTGGTCTAGAGAAAGCACAACATTCTTCTGTTCTCCATCAAACACCTAAGCAACCAGAAACTCTAGTCAGAGTCAGAGAAGTTAATTTCTTCTCTGGGAGTAGAGAAAATGCATAATTTGACACCAAGTCATTCAGAACCTGTATTTAATAAGTACGTTAATTCTTGGGCTACTTTGATCACTGTAATGTTTCTAAAGATTCCTGCTATTATAGCAAATTATATCTGTGCAGGGGTGTAATTTTATGTGGCGAAAGAGACATACTTCCCCTTAAGGTTTTATGTGAATCACCTTTTTAAATGTCATCTTTTAAATGTTTTTACAGTACATAATAGTAATAATTTAAATTAGAGATGAAAAACCAAAAAGTCATTAGTTTGCCCTACGGATGTAATTCTTAATTAGGACTGCAACTTATCATATATTTTTTTAACATTGATTAACCTGCCTGCTGATTTCCTGAATAGTGGATTTTTACAAAAATATTTTAATTTGTCATTTTGTCTAAAACCTAAATGAGACATATTGTGTTTGTCCTCATTTTCCATCATTTATAAAGTCAAATGAAGGTTTACAAAGGACTCTATGCAGTCCTGTGACAAACTGTCATCCCAGGATTTGAGAGCTTGTAGAAACACCTCTAGAGCATGTAGATCTTGTATATGACTTCATCAGTCTTTTGAATTGTTGTGAAGAAATTTTGGTCTATTCTTCTTTTCAAAGCTCTTATTCATTTATGCACAGCTCTCTTAAAGTCCTGCATTTCAATTGGGTCTGGACTGGGCCGCTGCAGTTTTTTTCAGCCATTCTCTTATAGATTTGCTGGTGTACTTGCGGTCATTGTCCTGTTGTATGACCCAGTTTTGGCCAGCCATTAGCTTTTAGATACATGGCCTTATATTTGAATCTAGAATACTTTGATATATAAAAGAGTTTATGGTTGAGCAAATAACTGCAAAGTGTGTTAGAACTGTGGCTGCAAAAAAAGCTCAAATCGTCATCCTTCCACTACTGTGCCTGACAGTTAGGATGAGATGTTTCTGCTGATATACTGTGTTTAGTGTTCATCTAAAACAGCATTGGCATTGTTCCAGAAGTCTTTTCAAACCTGGGTCGTGCTGCCATGGACTTTTTAGAGAGGAGAGGCTATTTCCTGGCAACCCTTCCAAACAAGCCAGACATATTCAGTCTATTCCTAATTGTACTGTCATGAACTTAACATCAAGTATCTGAGTTTGTGGTTATTGTTTGGTTTTTTTTGTTTGTTTGTTTTGGTTTTTTTGCACAGGTTTTTTTGTTTTTTTTTTGCACAGTCTGACCTTCAGATTTTCTGTACACGTCCACTCCTGGGGAGATTGAGACTTTGTTTGAATACAAACCTAAATAAAACCAGCAAATTGCCAGAACTGTATCATCCGTTTACAGTCGCATAAATCAAATCTCGCATTTATTAAAACAGGAGTTTTCTCACCTAGATGTTATATTTAATGTAAGAATTAACTGACTGGTTGTAGTTTTTAAATGGAAGATTATATCCCAGTACATTAGACATAGTTATAAGAGAAGTAATTCCCTCTCAGCACAATAATACTTACCAAATAAAACATATGTGGAGACATTAGCTATTATTGTCACATAACAAGTGTTGTCCTTAGAGAGCTGAAAGTAGTCGGGGTTAAATATAGTATATGAATGTATTAACGTCATAATATCCCCCATATAGCACTCACAGTTGTTAGTGAGGGTGTCTATAGCTTGCATACTAAAATCCTTGTACTGAATTATCTTACCCAGTCGATTCTGTCTTATATAGTCTTTATAAATTAAAATTTTCCAGTCTGGGATCATGAATTTATCACTATGTTTAATTTGTTCTAGAGGTCACAATAAGTGCTGCCTTTTGGATTTGATAATCTCAACTATTTACTACAGAAAAAGCTGGAACTCAGTGCAGGATTTATCACTTTTTCATAGCAATAGCTTTATCCTATCTCCGTTAAGCAGTCTTTTCCCTCTGGCTTTAAGTTTTCATCTGTCCATCCTCCATCCTGAAGCTCTTGTCTGGAACTTATTAAAGCAGGAATCTCCAGCAGAGCCCTGCCTGCACATTAGCATGCCTGCATCAACTTTTCCTGACTGGAAAGGGACTCTGATTTAGTGCCAAACAGAAAGATATTTAACCTCAGTCACTGAGAAATCACTGGAAGGGAAATGACCGGCGCACAAATACTGGGGTCACAGAATATTGCTTGATGCTGTGTGTAATGTCTGATGTCGCTGGTCATTATGAGGCGTAACTCTTTCTCCCTCCCCCTCCTCCCTTCTCTCTCTCTCTCTCATGCTGCCCCTTAACTTGTCTGCCCTTCATCAGGATGGCTGAGGTGTCACATGAGGAGAGACTCCAGGCCATCGCTGTAAGTTATCTACACACATAGACACATTCTGCTTTCTATTTTCTATTTCATACACACACTTAGACACGCACACACAGAGTGCACATCATGCACACTGATGGCTGAAGAAACAACAAATCATTGCTGCTTGTCATGGTCTGACTGCCAGTCTTAATGACTCAACCTTTTAGATCCCATCTCCTTCATCCATTAGAGGACATCAAAAGCTAATATAGTAGCTACAGCTCACTGCCCTTTTCTGTCTGTTCCTCTGTCTCTGTTCATCTTTTATACTTCACAAATGTTTTATTGTCACTTGTTGCCTTTTCTGTTTTAACATCCAGGTGTCTGTTTAGCTAAATTTTGTATATTGCAATCTCTTTTTTATTTTACCCGTGGCAGATATAGGGAAACACATTTATATTACTACATAATATCAGTTTAATGCCAGTACTACATTCCTATGCCGATATAAAAAATATATTGGTTGACTACTAAAGATGCCGTATATGCAGCTCTAGTTATTTGAAGTTACCAAAATTCCCAAGTTGCCACACCATTACCTCATAAATAAATATATAGTTCATATTGTTCTTTAAAATTATGGTATTATTTCTATTTCTAATCTTTGTAATATGCATTTGTGCATTTCCTAGCAATCTTAATGCATGTATATCATAACAGGAGAAAAGGAAGAAGCAGACAGAGATTGAAAACAAGAGGAGACAGCTGGATGATGACCGACGGGAACTCCAGCATCTCAAGGTACACACACATTCACAGGCAAACACATTTTCCACGTATCCCATAAGAATACTTGGTGGTTGACAAGAATACACACAAGTATTGGTGTCCACAACACATTGATCTCATAGTATGCACAGGGCACTCTCAGTTACCTCCTGCTCACTACTTCATCAGCACATTTCCCCTGCTTCTCTTGCCGCTGGCCACATGTTTCCAGTTTAACTGTTTTTCCACCTTGTGTAGGCACATATTGAGTTTGTTGGATTTCTTCCAGGAAAGAAATCCATCCACCAGTTTTTTATGTGTATTTGTATATCAAGTATTCTTATTCCATTTGTTGAAGTAAGCAAATGAAATTCAGTTAGTATACAGAGAAGCTTGAGAGCTAGTTGAACCTGAGCAATAGATTTTTTTTTTTTTTTTTGCAGTCACAGTAGTCATAGTACTAATTATCTTTGTTGCACATGTTTAAATGTTATTATTTAATACTATCACCTCCCATCTACACTTGTGAATTCCTCCATCTGCTATCAAAAGAGTGCTTGCAGTGCATAAACTGGGATATTTGACCCCAGCATCACATTGCTCATCCTTCGTGAACATGCCGGTTTGGCTTTGTTTGAAATGTACTCGAGCTCTTCACTGATAAAACTAATGTACAGTATGTGTCATCTGTACTCCTACACGCCTCTCCCTTCACAGAACTTCTAACAAGCTAACAGAAATACTGCCGGTCAGCCCTCTGCATGTTTCTGGGATTCATGCTCTTACGTGTGTGAGCAACGTTAGACACCCACACAACATTAAAATCAGCAGTTCCCTTCAAATATATCTGTCCAACGTAGTGAGATACTCCCCAACTGCTGCTGTCACGGAATGTTCAGAATGGATAACAGATAATACCAAAAGCTCCTCCACATGCTGTTTATACACACACACACACTCATGCATGTAGACACACACTCATTATATCAGAGCCAAGGTTTTTGTCAGCGTATGTGTCACCGTTATCAAAGCTATTTCAGCCACCGACAATTCAGCAGGTCACAGATAAGAGCAAAGGTTGAGGTGTGTATTTGCCATGTGCACATGAGTATGTGTGTGTGTTTCTAAAAGTAACCTGTACTGTTGTCCCTGTGTGCTCCCACTTTTTCTATTTTCCAGGCAAACCATTGTAAGTGTGTATCTGTACATGTCGTGTCCAGTTTTGTGTAGGTTGCTTCATAAAGGAACACAGAAGCTCCAGACAATGCAGTGGGCTTTAGCAGAGGAAACAGATTTTTGTCCCACTCCCACCAACAGGAAACAGCTCTTACACCCACCGCACCCCACTTTCGTCTCACACACACACAGAGGGGAAGTGTAATCATGCTGTCCAGGGTTGTTAGAAGGCTCTTTGTGTGGACCACAGCAAGTATTCTTTACTCAGAGGCAGACCGATGTGGAAATCCTAACGAACGTCTTCGCTTACGCAGTACATTTTTTTAGGCATGTACCCCGCCATTAAATCACACCAGTACATGATTAAACACACACATATATGTACACAGACTTGCACGCTTAGTGCTGATGAAACAGTAAGATGATGCATTAGCGTTGTTAACAGAGAAAATGTGGTCAGATATGATTACACAAACAGGAGTCAGCAGTCAGTAAATGTCAGCATGTTTTCTTAAAAGGAGAAAAGCAGTTAGCAGAGGTGTGTACAAGTTGTGATTTTTCAAAATAAAATAATTAGTTCTCACGGCTAACAGACTTTTATAAAGTTGGGAAAGGAGTAGTTTTTCATTTTCTTATTCATAAAAACATAAATAACACAGCTGCGGCAAGAGAGCATTTAATTTTAAAACCACATCTAAACCTCATTCATTTAATTACCAAGGATATTTGCTTAACCTGTACAAGAGACAAAGGCTAAAAGTACCACATTTAAGCTTTGGACAGCTAAGTTACTTTCGCTGTCCTCTTATTATACCACAGACATTAGCTCAAAATTAAAATGAAAGAAAAAAAATGTAAATCCTCTGTTTGATGACAAACATTTATGCTACACGGACCAGAGAAACTTTATTTTGACAAAACTGACTTTTGGATAGATGCACAATGTGCTTTGAAATAAGCTTCTTCTCTTTCCAGCTGTTCATAACATATCCATGTGTGGATGGATGCTTGTCTGCATGTGCGTATGTCTGTATCCCAGTTCCGCCCTTTGTCTGCTACGTTAGCAGCTTTTACTCCAAAGAACAATGGAGAGAGAGACGTAGCTTCAGCATTCCTAGCTTTTCAACTGTTCACATTGACTGGTGTGTGTGTGTGTGTGTGTGTGTGTGTGTGTGTGTGTGTGTGTGTGTGTGTGTGTGTGTGTGTGTGTGTGTGTGTGTGAGTGCTTCCATATGCAAGAGTGAGCACATTAAAGTGATGTCAGGCACTGGCGTAGTAGGGTGTGGCTCATGAGAGCAAGCAAGATTCAGAGAGTAGTAAGAGGGCAAAGCAGGTTTAGATTCAGTGCCCAAGAGACCGTGCAGGACTGAGGAATGAAGAGTGTTGAATTACACAGTGTTAAGTGTGTGCTCTAAAGCTCTGCAGCTGGATGTCTGAAGCTGAATTACTCAATGGAGAGGGTAAGATTTTAAACAGAACAGCAGATTAAAAAATTTAAACACAGATATAAATTGAGGGAGATACACCCTGACATTTACAACCCTTTTTAGGTTCCTAAAATTTAGGATGGGCAAAGAGGCATATGCTACACGAGAGAGGAAGGGGGAGGTTTGGGGTTTTTGTTTTTTGTTTTTTGTAGAAATTCTAGTTGCATCACTGGAGAGGAATTCGCATCAAGCACATGTCCAGATTTTCAGCCTAACTTGTGAAAACAAGAGCTTTTTTTTCTAACACTTTTCCATATGGCCAGGCAGGGTTGTCTTTTGCTGCATGGTCCAACAGCTGCGAGTAAGACACACTGTTATATTTACCTCAGAGCACGCCAAGTATTTGCTTTGATATTAACTCATCCAGAGGATGGAACATGGATGGGGAGTGAAGATAAGAATACTGGCCTGTTTGGAAAATAATAAGGAATAATAGTAGTCACTGTTAGTTTTCTAAGCTTGTTCATAAAGATATTACTTGGAATGAATTAAGCTCTAAGAAATATTTGATCTAGTTTAAGATTAGAGCCACTTCGTTTTTTATCTCCCAGTGACCTCTCTATATACCCATTTAGTATAATGATATTAAATAAATATTACCAGAAGTCCTGATCCATTGGCCGGGTGCCATGTAGTTCACTTGGCAAACTATTTGGCAGCAGTTAAAGTGTCTGACAGAACCCCTGAGTTTCAGCAGTCAGCAGAGAAGTACGAGACTGCCTGGCAAGAAGATGTTGTTGCTTTAGATTAACTAAAGAGTTCATCATTAGTGTCAGAGATAGTGTCACTAATCTCTTGTGTAAGAAAGTACATCAATGTCCAAAGAGAGGCTGACTCAGTGCAGCATGTGGAGAAATTGAGATGCTTCTAACGATTTAACCACTCAACTTGTGCATAATGTATGCATAAAGATCTTCCATAAGATCCTTTGGATGTAGCAAGCATGCACACAAATGCATCAACACCCATGGACACATCAAGTACATACACACATACACAGTAAAACTATATTCCTTGTCTTACCATTGCTACATCCATTTTATAGAACGTAAGTTAAATGGTCTGGATTACCTAGACTTTATCTGTGTTCTTAACATGTATATTATCCTTGCAGTCAAAGTCACTGAGAGAGCGCTGGTTGTTAGATGGAGCTCCAGCAGAGGAGGAGACTCTGAAGCGTCTGCAGGAGGACGAGGTGAAGACCAAACTTTTGGAACAAGTCATCCTCAGGTGAGAATTTTAAACCCCCCAAATGTCTAATTTTTGAAGCAGTTTATCCATTGTTATTCTTTTATTTTGAAATTAACCGGTAAATTGATACTATAAAAAAAAAAAACAGGAATAGCAAGTAGTGGTGTGATTTAATGGTGTTGTGATTTGTACTCATATAATATAATATAATAGAATTGGTGGTCATGAATGACCCACAGATTTTTTTTTAATACTTCATTTCTGTGTGTGTGTGTGTGTGTGTGTGCGTATGTGTGTGTGTTTCCGAGCCAGGCTTGAGCAAGAGATTGAAGAACTTGAGACAGGCGTACCAGCCAATAAGGGTGTGGCCAAAGAAAATGGAGGTAAGTTTGGTGCCCATGGCAACATATTGTATCATCACATGGGAAACCATGGCAATGCAGCCTGAGCGCAAGTGTCACAAAGAGAAAGTGCGCTCATAATAACCTCTTGATTTACTCTGTTAAATCGTTTCTCCATGCCGGAGGTCATTTAAACAATATTTCCTTTCTTTCTTTGTCCTACTGTCTTACCCTGACCATGCTCTTTTTCATGCACTTCCCTAATCTCTCAACGATGCTTTGGTGCTCTCTATAGGTGAAAATGGAGTAGTGCAGACCTCTGGTCAGACACCCAAGAGAGAGGTGACAGGGATTGAGGCCAAGCTGCTCGGCCCTAGTCCTGACCAGGCTAGTGCAGACAACCCAGTTACTCTAGTGTTCATGGGCTACAAGACCGTGGAGGAGGAACAGGAGACTCGCACGGCCTTAGGAATGGACGGGGTGGATGGCAATGTCAAAGCCGAGTTTGTTGTGATCGAAGATGGGGAGGAGAAAGCGGGCGGAGACGCAGCCACAGAAGAGCAGCCTCCACCTAACGGAAGCATGGCAGAAAAAGAGAAGCCTAATGAAGGTGGGGAGGAGGGAGAGAAGGAAAAGGAGAAGAAACAGACCTGCAAATGCTGCACGGTCATGTGAGGTATATGTGCGTGCGTATGTGCGCGTGGGTGTGTACACACTTTCACCTTTGCAGGCATGTGTGCCATTGCATGTGTCTGTATTTGCAAATGTGTGTAACTTTTTGTTTTTGTGTGGAAGTGTGTGTATCGGGACTGGGAAAAAAAAACAAAAAGTACAGTTACACAGCCAATATACCAACAATGAGAGCCAATCCAAGCTCCAGCTACAACAAGAACCACAAAGACTCATAAGTACACTTTACTCTATATTCTTTCTCTGATATGTATTTGACTTTTGATTTCTATTGATATTTTTCTATTTTTCTGTCTTGACATTTATATTGTATTCAGTATGTATATCTTTATTATGGGACTGTGTACTGTAAGTTCATTGTTACTATTGTTGGGAAAAAAAGAAAATGTATTAGCTCTCTGGACTGTACTGCTACTCAGTTGGGAAAATCTGGAAACTTTAAATCATTTAAGTAAAAAAAAAGCAAACTATGAAGGACACAGATACTTAGATATATATATTTCTCTGTTTAGGCCTAACAACTATTTATCGGTCAATTTCATATTGCAATATTGTCTAAGATATTATTTTAAATAGTATTTTAATATATTGATATGAAATTATGTTTTATACAATGTATTTATTGTTTTTGGTTCTCTGTATCATCTTCAACCATTAACTGCATGTAAGCTTGTAAGCACTACCACAGTCGCGTCACACTCATACAAGTGTCTGTGTTTTCTTAGACTCATACGTGCTCATATCTTTAGTCACACAAGTCTTTCTATCAGTAACAATAAGTATAATTGGCATTGTTAGAGATATGCATTATGTCAAAAAATACAGCAAGGAGACAAAGATAAATATGATCACTAACTAGGTTGCAAATCACACTAATTTCATACTATATGTGGCACATGTACATTAAGATCACGGCTGTTGTGTTTTTTGAATGCAGCTCTGTTTCTCAAAACGTTGCAGCGCTGTGCAAAATGTAAATAAAACCAATGCAATGATTTGCATGTCATTAAAACTGTACAGTTATTGAATAATACACTATAAAAAAGGCTAAAAATATGATTGTATTTTTGAAAATGTATGCTCAATTTGACTGTAATATACGGTTAAACAGTACACGAGTGGGTATAAAAAGTGCCTAATTCCTTTAGAAGTAAAAGATGGGAAGATGCAGAGGGGTTCACCACTCTGTAAAAGACTGCATAGTCAAATAGTTCAACAATACAAGGAAAAGTTGAAAGAATGTATTAATCTGTTCACAATATAAAAGCCATAATTGGTAACATGGAGTGCTTTTTGCACATGGCTTGTTTAATCTGTGAAGGCACCATTAATGCTGAATGATATCTACAGATATTGGAGTACCATATGCTCCCATCTAGACAAGGCCTTTTTTAAGGAAGTCCTTGCTTATTTCTGCAAAACACTGCCAATACACATTGTGCACATATAACAATAACATGGGCTTGCTACAAAGGAAATGAGTCCCGGTGCTAAAGTGCATCTAGGCGTGTCACTCAATTTAAAACATTTGCTGTATTTTGCTAACAAAGCTACGTCAATTGGTCTATTAGACATAAAATAAAAGGATACAAATAATTTGCTCTTCATTGCATTGTATTTTATTTACTTTTTGAAGAAGTGTTTCAGCATTTTTAGAAAAGGCTTGTAAGGTGAAATCACTTTATGATTAGATTCATGAGATCATTACACAGTGTTTAGGAAGGCCTAAGTAATTTTCTTCTTACAACAGTAGAATCAATGTATGTCTTAATGAGGTAGCACTGCATGAAGCCTTGCAACTGTTTCAACTTGTCACTTGTTAGGTCTGTAGCATACACTATCACATTAACATGAATGTAAATCCAGGGGTTAAACTGGGATTCAGCCTAGCATAATGAGAAGAGGAGGGCTTGCTCAGCTCACTATGAAAAAAAAAAGCTTTTTGTTTTTATGTACCAAATAAAATTTGATGAATTAGTAATTTCACTGTGTCTTGGTTGGCTGGTGGTTTCTGTTCTGTTTATACTCCCAGTTTAACCCCTGATTCTTTGTTTGTACACCTGGGCCTAATCGTGCTTGAGTAGATTTACAGAGAAAGAAAAGAGAATGAGGGCATTTGAGTAGATTTTTTGCAAATATTAATTATATCTTTGGACACATTATAAAGCCTTCAGCATTTAGCTTTCTTCCACTATTACAGAAAGTTTAAATTCTAGAAGAAAAGCATCTCAGTCACATTAAATGGTAGACAAAATATGCATGTACACTATAGCAATTCAAAGTAAAAAATCTGATGTGTTTGGCAGACATATGCAGTTGCATATGCTTCTCCTTCCCCAGGGTCATCCATGTCTCTGAATCACCTAAATGTCATCACCATTATTTCCTTACTATACTGTTTCATTGTCATTGTCAAATCATAGCCACACCTTCTATGCTTGGAGACACGCAGTTAAAAAAAAAATCTCTGAAGTTGGTGCTAATCCAAAATCTTCTCTAAAACTCTTCATCCACCAACTATTGTTCAACCTGTCCCATCTGTCTTACTCAAATTGCTGGTAAGGGGGATTCTACTGTCTCCTGCTTGATGAATAAGAGTCTTTTTCAACCTTCAGTGCCAGATGCATTCTCTCAAGTCCTGCCTATTTTTAACATCAGAGAAATGATCCCTTCTTACATTCCAGAGGGAAGACAACAGGCATGGATAAGTTATAGTCTATGTATAGTTCCAAAATAATTGTACAACTTTATTTCTTATATTGCCTCTCATCCTTTTTTTCTATGGTCTCTTTGCAAGGCAGTATGTCGTATTTGATGTGTGTATTTTTAAAAAACAAAAAAAAGATTACTACATCTGTGTATTGTCGGTGCCTTTGTCAGGTTCATTTGACTGGACTTGTCTGTCTGATGCCATTTTCAGACCGGGGTTTTTCTTGCTGTGCTCCTGGTCATGATGACCCACTTGGAAACACTGCCTTCTACTATGAAGGGTCACTAGTATATTCGAATATTACACTCATTCTTTAAGTGATAACTATAAATGAACACAGCTAGGACAATTGATAATATGCAAAGTACTGTTAGAGTCTCCAAGAAACTTTGTAACATGTCTTACAAACTTTTTTAAATTGATGATATCACTTCAACTGACAGATTACGGTTTTTTGTTTGTTTTTTTAATTCCAGAAATGCAAGAAACTCTAATCAAAACCAACCTTGACCCGATGTTTAACATTATCTGGGGATGCAAACTTTATACAGAAGACTAACTGATAGCCTATGTATATACAATACATGCACATGTGCATGTCTGTATGCATCTGTATAGATAGAAATGCATAAAATTGGTGAGCTAAAGCTTTGCTTAATAGTGGGTCTCCAGGGCAGCAGCAGAAAAAGCAACCTTGTGTTAAACCAATGCCTGTTCATCTATTCTGTGGTCGTCTAAATGTTTAATCTTGAATAAAACTATTGTTTGTTACAGCAGGTCAAATTGAGTGTGTGGTAACCAAATATAAGCTGAACAATGTGAGATTTTGCCATTTGAAGGAGGCACATATGAGTACAGGACACCCTTCTGAGGAGATAAGCCATGTATTTATTATTGGGCTAACTGGGTAGAAAAATTAAGAAACAAGAAGATACAATTGAACAATCATTTATGGAAAAAAAATATGAAGCAAGAAGAAATAAAGTTAAAGGTGGGATTTAGATAGCTGAAGTAGTCTGAGCATGCGGGATTTTAATTTCTCTGTCTTGTGACGTCATCATTTTGTAGCGTGCACTACACAGAATATGCCACTAGGGAGCATACATCTACTATTTTTTAATTTCGTCATTTTACACTGTTGTAATAAATTCTATTAAGTGTGCGTGCGTGCATGTGTGTGTGCGTGTGTGTGAGAGAGAGAGCGAGAGAAAGATAAGAGGGTTAATTAGGGACACTAGGAAGAGTTGGATGCATTTTAATGGCATTCATAAGTAGGGGGTTAAGTATGCATTATTCAGCATAACTATAATTGTCCTGCTTTATCCTGCATACATATATTACATTGGTTATATCAGATAAATTGAATTCTAAAAATGCACTTGAGGTTGTTAGAAGTGTATTCTCTTTGATGAAACAAATTTTACTATCGTGTTGTTTTGAGGTTATACTGCTGACAGAAGCATAAACAAAAAAACAAACAATGTCCCTGAATGAACCAGAAGGATATAGCAAGTCATGGAAAATAAAATCAAATGGTAAAAGAGAGTTCTAACGCAATTATCTATTGAAGTATGGAGCAAATACATCTTGCAAATCAACACTAAAGACAAAGCAAAATCTAATTGCTGCCATGCTATCAGTCACCAGTAATTACCTTTCTTCTGTGTTGGGTAAATGGATGCTTCAGCTATCCTATTATGAGCCTCGCATTAGGAAAGGTGCACGAACATAATAAAACAACATAGCTCCCTTTTCATTGTAAAGCCATCCCTACTTATCCCACTGATGAACGTGAAATTAAAAAGCAAACCTCAGTGCAGCAGCAATGTTTTAAACCATCAAGAAACAAATTAAAGCACATACTACATCACCAACCGTGACAATTTGCTATATTGTATGAACTAAATAAAGTAGAGCTAATTCTGTTTTACTTATACACTGATTAGGTACTTTAAACTTAGTGTGTGTGTGTGTTTGTGTGGTACTTATTACAGTACCTATATAGCTGAGAGATTTCACCTTTTTGCTTTTACTTTTGCACATTATAAATTGACAATAGATCTATACTTAACTGTTACTGTTTTCCTTCAAAGTGGGCTCAATATTGACTCAAAAGTGTAGTCTCTTTGCTTCTGCTGCTGTCCTCTGCTCTTTTATGGATGCTAATAATTAAACAATTATTTCTTCTTAGGCATGCAAGTAATTAACTGTAATTTGGCATCTCAACTGAAATATATACTACTATTTTTCTGCTTTTCTGTAGAACAGTACATTTGAAAATTAATGGATAAAAAAATCATTATATTTTAGCATTGAAAAAGCTTGCATACTGGTGGATTGACTATTACAGAAACTTAAAAATGATACTGGCAGCTGACAGTACGATTAATTTAGGACAGCATAAACCTTACACTTGTTAACCTAATAAAGTTGTTAACAGTGTGTTAACAGCAGTGTGTGTATGATTGTTAGGGTAGCCTATACTATTTAACACTTTTTTGATGAAATTGTGTATGAGTAGATTTGTACAACTAAAACACTTTTTTTTATTAGGCTGTTATTTTTATCTGGGTGTGCCTATTATCGTTCTAACAGCCAAAACAAACTCCTAATTCCTGAAAGAGTCTCTGATACGATGCACTGGAAATTTGCCGCGGCCCTGGTTTTTTCACAAAATGAAAGCCTTCTTGTCCAATCGCAGCTCAGGTCGCCGCCCGTTTTCAGCTCTTGGAAGTGCCTGGACTAATCAGCGCTCGCCTCCGTGTGTTCAGCCATTTTGTAAGAAAATCAAGCAAGTCTGCCGCCCTACCTTCGCTTCAGACCTGCAGTTTTTTTCTTGTGCAATGGACGGGTAAGTGAAAAGAGCCACACTTAAGACTTATATTTTTAAGACAAACCGATCGCGGAGTAACTTCTTATCTTATTTCGGTTGCTTATGGACATATTGTGATGTTTGAAGTGCCTTCGCTTAACCGTCGAAATAGAAAAGTTAACTTCAAACAGTTTTTTTCATCAAAACATGCAACAGTTAGCAGGAGCGTAAGCTAGCTAGCAGCTGCTAGTAATCGCTAGCGCTGGCTAACAGTCAATACTAATGTGAATGTTTTAATGCGGTTATTTTATTTATTTAATTATAGTAAACGTAAGTAACTCTAAGCAAGAGCAACTTAGTTTGAGTTGTGATATGAACATTTGCCTTTATTTAAGGAAGACAATGATAGCTTCTTGTTTGCTACGACGGACATTAGTTTTTGGCTAACTGTACCTTTGTAACTTGGTTTCACGGGAACTCGAGCGCTAGCTAAAGCAACGTGTCTCATTTCCGCATTCATTTGTCTGCGGAGCGCCAGGGCCATGTTGAAGATGTCTGGCCTTAACATTTGATTGAATCAAGGACTTCTACACCGAGTTATCTAATCGCAGTAGGTAATATGATAGCGTATTGTTTAGTTCGAACGTGTCCTTCTCTTTTGATCGTCTGATGTCGATAGTTTGAAAGACTTCGAAAGTAGCGCATAGACAGCTTTGCATTCGCCCCCGGCGTAAGGTTGTCATTATATGTGTTTTTCTTTTTCAGTTTTTTTTAACTCACAAGTTTACTTGCATCTCTTTTTAAACCGTTATAGCCGCCTAGACGCTGACTTGTACCCTCTGGGATCCGGCTACGTCCCTGAAATTGAGTAAGTACATTTTTGTATAGTTTTGCATGTCTTTGTGTGTGTGTGACTAATTTGGGTTCCTGTTGCTCTTTATGGCTTTAAATAAGGAAGTCGTTTTCCTTTTGGGCTTACAGTATTGTAGGAGTGTGTGTGTGTGTGTGTGTGTGTGTGTGTGTGTTTTCTGTTTGTTTGTTTGTTCGTTTGTTTGTTTGTTTTTTCGATCCAGTTGAATGTTATGCCGGATTGATAACAATGACTTAAGGATAGTTTGTGGATGGTTTTTCTTATTTTCTTACTGAGAACTTTCTTTCTGTTTTGCAGCAGTGTCCATGACATATCAGCTGGCACAAAGGTAGGTAGTTTTGAGTCATCTTCCTCTTGGTTGCTTATTTCCTTTTTTATTTTACAGTATTGCACTCTTTTACTACAGCATAAGTAATGACTCCCACTTGCTGAAATTAGTATGTAGTGTTTTTAACTCCAAATATGGTCTTGTAAAATATGTAGTTGTGACTTTTGGTTTGTGTGTGTGTGTGAGAGAGATGTGTACTATTGTACAAAGGTGTGTTTTTTTTCAGAATACAGTGAAAATTTAAAAGAACTGAGCCAGCTCTGGTGGCACGTAGTGTGTCACTTTGCAAGCCTCCTCCATAATACAGAATACCTTTCCAAAGCCTTTTCTCGTGTGTAATGAAGTTGCAGGTGAAGACTGACTTGCTTTTTAAACATTCATGAAATAGAACTGAATGGTCAGCACAGAGGTTACAGCAAGACAGTGAAAGCGGATTATTCAATAATTATGTTAGCATAGATTCTCAGAGGTGGGGCTTTCATGTTTTCCTGTTCTGTCTCCGTTTGCCTGTGTGGCTGTTGAAATGAAACTTCCTGTTGTTTATTTGTGTGTTCCTTAATAGTCTGTTGGTCTTATTGGAATGTTGGGAAAGCTGAATTCTGCCCTGACTCTTGTTGTTGCTCAGTTGTGTTTCAATTACAGGGCTATGCAACCATCATTGCTCTAACAAAACCACAAAGTCTTGTCTAATGTTAAATCCTTTGCAAGAATTGGACCTTATAAATTAGTCACTGAGCTGTTGTATGCTTGTGAAACTGAATGTTTGTGCATGCAGACTTGACAGGAAGAAACTACACCGTTTCTTCTGCATGCTGCTGGTTGTTAAAATTCCTGTTTTTGCTGTAATCCTTGGTAACATTGCCTGGAGCAGCTCGGTGTAGGTGGACTAATTGAGCTCAACCTAGATCTGTAGCCATCCTCCCGGCCAAAGGTCTTTACACTGTTTGAACAAGCACTCTGATACACACCCCCAATACATGGGACACACCCCACCCCCTCTATTCATTTCAGTAATTCCTGTTTCTTATCATCATGTGCACTAATACATGATTGAATGATTGCTGCTTAATAGTGAGGGTTTAACTGCAGATGAGATTGTTTCTTCTTTTTAACTACTCCTGTTTTCTGGATTTGAAGTGCTGCGGTAATGATGACGCTGGGTTATGGAGCCCTGCCTTGCTGGAATCTGTAATTATTCTGTCTGGGCAGAGTGTCTGGCATTCCGCGGTCACATTCCAATCTCCCCCCTCCAGCCCCCTGGCGAGGCACAGCTCCCTGCCCCCTCCAAGTGTGAAGGCTGATCACAGTGAACAAACATGCCTATACCTGTGCTTCTCTCCTTTGTACTTTTCCTGAGAGAATACACCAACCAACCCCCTGTAACCCTAAATAAGGTTGTTTGCAAAAGGCAGGGCACGTACAAATAAATCACCTCAGGTTTAGTTTCCTTACAAGACGAGAATGGGATTTGTTGTTTTTCTTTCCCTTTCCCATGTGCTGCAGTAGAGTTGGAGAGTATGTGTCCCTTTCCCTCTTTTGCTGATGCAATGCAAACCAGGTGTAACTTGGTGAATGGGACACAGAAATTGCTTCTGCTACATGTTAACTTTTAAAAATAGAGTTCAAAGTATTGCCGTTGTCAGTGAAAGGAAGCTGAAGTTTTGGTGTGTTTGCCAGCAGTGTGTCATCCCTCTGAAGATTATTGTTATCCTGTCCACATCCTAAGCAAACAGAGGAAGTGAACACGTTGATACATATTTATTTGGGCTGTGTTGGACTTCACAAGCAAATGCGTGGTCAGGTCTGTTTTTCTTCTGTAGGCTTAGCAAGCACTCTGACACATCCCGTTTAAATGCTCAATTGTAACACAAGTCTCCATTTTGTGAGTGACTTGATGTTCCTGCTCTGCACCGTGGACTGTCTTAGCTCTGCAGTTGTTATTATTAGAATGAGGAAGAAGGAGGAGGGAGTCGACATTTAACAGTAACCTACAGTCTCCCCAGAGGAAGTTTAGCGAAACTCTGGAAGCAGGCCTCATCTTGCTGCTCTTCCTGTTTGGAACCAGTCTGCTGAGTGATAAGTGTGCCGCTGCCCGCCCACAACCAGCGAGTCAGGCTGGAGCCACTTCCTTCATTTCTCATGGTTTGCATCTGCTATTGGCCGAATTATCGGGATCATTTTCTTCCCACAAATTGGAACACACCATTCTTATCTGTTCATTGTAATCAGTGTTGTCTTGTTTATTTTATTTTTTTATTTGTTGTTATCATCATCATCATCATCATCATCATCATCATTATTATTATTATTATTATTATTATTATTATTATTAATTTTTAACTTTTGGATCATAAGTGTAAACAGTATACTAACCTATTACTCATTTATATTTTAGACTGACTATTTCTGTCAGGCTGTGTAGAAGCCAGAGCATTTATACTACTGCTTTTAGTACTGTCTTACTGCAGTGTTGTTCTACTGTTTAGAGGCATGACCAAATGTTGTTTCTCATAAGTTTTTGTATGCAGACTTACCTGACCCCACCCTCTATTTAGATTCACAAGGTGAAGAAGAATGCTAGCAAACCTGCATGACTGGTTGTTGTTAAAGTGCTGCGGGGCTCTTCAACTCCTAGAGAGTCCCCCGGGCTACATATGTGTGTGCTGCTGCGTAACAATGCCCCTAGTCTCAGCCTGAACAGGACCTTCATTGTAGAGTGTTGTAGAGCTTATGCTGCTGAGCCACTTCTTGTGACTGCAATACTTCATCTCACTCAGCCACAAACACACAACCATGTGAACAGCCCTGAAACAGCACTTTTTATGTACTAGAGAGGGAGTCTGTAAAAGGCAGACAGTAGTCTAGTGTGGACTGGAAGTGTCCCCATCTTGTCTTGCGATCCAAAGGGCTTCAGTGTGTTATCCCTGCTCCTAATTATATGAGAAGATGGAATGTACTGGCCGACAGCTATTTGGCCAAAACCTGACTGAATATTGTCCGTCAAGCTGAAAACTACCTGTTCCACCTTATATGTGATATGGATAATTGTGTTTTATTGCATATCGTCTCAAAAAAATATGACCTATTGTTACAGTGGCTTGAGGTTTGGCAATACTGTAAAAGGCATTTAATGGAATGGGAAGTCAGATATTCCTGCTGACATGATAGTTCACTGGATTCCTCCTAGTGAGGAAGGTGGAGTTCTTCTCAAGTGTGTTTGCTCAGTTCTCTTTTGGTTATCAGATTACTTCCTGCTTTATCACACAATGGCTTAGTAATATGAGAACCGTGCTCTCCACCTGCCAAGCTGTGCCTTCATTGGGTGAACGCACTGAAGTGAACCATTGTTTCCTTTCCTTCTGCAGAGGGGATCCGACGAACTCTTTTCTTCCTGCATATCCAACGGACCCTATATCATGAACTCAGGTAGGGGGTTGCCATGGAGGGGTGAATCCTTTTTTTTTTTTTTTCGTTCCTTTTTTTTATTGAAGTGCTTGACGTGTTTGTGTTACCATGGTGATCAATCCATTATTCAGGAAGAACCGGAGCCTTCTGTTGCCTCCCTGATTGTATCTGCTTCTGTTTTCTCTTGCAGCCAATGGCAACGACAGCAAAAAATTCAAAGGTGATGTCCGCAGTCCTGGTGTTCCATCACGTGTGGTCCATGTACGCAAGCTGCCCAACGACATAAATGAGGCTGAAGTTATTGGCCTAGGGCTGCCCTTTGGGAAGGTCACTAATCTGCTGATGCTGAAAGGGAAAAACCAGGTAGGAAAGACAGTTGCCTGTCTGCTTACCAAACTGTATGACTTGCAGTTTTGGTTGAATTATTTTTTCCCAGGCCTGAGCCGAGGGATCAGTTTTCTATCCTTCTGTCCTGACCTAAAATTATCACAATGACCTTTTTGTTACATCCTTGTGACTTTGTTGGTAGATAGACACTGCTTGATGTTAAGATTTCCTGGAGGAATACAGATCCTGAGACACCTGTTTTCTATTAGAAGTAGTTCTATAATTGTACTGTAACCATGTTAATCGTGTTATTTATAATGGTTAATAACAAATAAAAAGAATTTAATAAGAATGTTAAATTTGTTGCATTAGGGCATAGGTGTCAAACTTTGGCCCGCAGCCTAATTACATTTGGCCCGCGAAGCCATGCCAAATTACTATTAGAGCTGGCCTACTGGTATTATACAGCTAATATATATATCGTTTAGTACTAAACTTTGTTTGTTCCATATTCAGTTTTTCAGCAAAACTTGTTTGAGTCCATAAGAAAAGATTCATTCTTATATCTGGAGGAAGATTTTTTTTTTTCAATAAATATTAATGTTAGCCCGCGACTTTGTTCCAGTTTTGAATTTTGGCCCACTGTGTATTTGAGTTTGACACCCCTGCATTAGGGTGTCACCTTTATTGTATGTGATGGGATAAACAAAATAAGTATGTTTATGTTCCAGGCATTCTTGGAACTGAACAGCGAGGAGTGTGCACAGACAATGGTGAGCTACTACTCCTCTGTTACCCCTGTCATCAGAAACCACCCCATTTACATGCAGTACTCGACCCACAAAGAGCTCAAGACGGACAACTCCCCAAACCAAGTGGTAAGGGTTTTACAGCAGCGGCACAGATCTGTGCACTTTATATTTATTTTAATAGTTTGCATTTGGGGCTTCCTCAGCTGTTTTATTTATTGCTTGATGCTGGGATTCAAGCTTTGGCTCCACACAGATAAAATGCATATTGAATAACTTATTTACATTTGATAAAAATATCGTTTTGTTTTACAACATTATGCTGCACACATTCACTCAGTGGTACTATCCTTTCACCACTGATGCTGAGAAGTATTTCTGTTTCTCCTTAGCGTGCCCAGGCAGCTCTGCAGGCAGTTAATGCCCTTCATGGAGGAGGAATGGGAAGTGTGGCCATTTCTGCTGATGCTGGTAGCATGGCTGGAGCAGCGGCAGCCCAAAGCCCTGTGCTCAGGGTCATAGTGGAAAACCTCTTCTATCCTGTTACCCTGGATGTACTCCACCAGGTAAAGGCAGCTACTAGAGTTTTTTGACTGGTCAGAGATGTTTTAAGTAGCTAGTCTGGGCATGCCCTACCCAAAAAAAACCATCTCTCAAATCTTAGATGTATAGCTACTGATTTGACCACTCATTGTCTAGTACTAAAGTGTAAAGCTATTTTTCAGTTCTCAAATTCTTATTTATTTTAGGTGTGTTAAAATTATGACCTTTATAATCGTGTCTCTCCTGCAGATTTTCTCTAAATTTGGTACAGTGCTGAAGATCATCACTTTTACCAAGAACAACCAGTTCCAGGCTCTCATCCAGTATGCTGATGCCATGACAGCGCAGCATGCCAAGATGGTACGATTGGTTCACTTACGTTTTTTTGTCAACATGGGACTAAGATTAGGACATTTTGAAACAAAGCAATATGATTATAGGGCAGTTTGTACACTTTGGAAACAGTTGCTCAGACGTCACTAGTTAAACTCGCCGCTGTAAAAACACACCAGATATGTTATCTCAAGTTTAACAGAACGCTGTTTTCTTTAGTCTCTGGATGGGCAAAACATCTACAATGCTTGCTGTACTCTGAGAATCAGCTTCTCCAAGCTTACCAGCCTCAACGTCAAGTACAACAACGACAAGAGCAGGGACTACACCCGACCAGATCTTCCGACTGCAGATTCACAGCCCTCCCTTGACCACCAGACCATGGCAGCTGCGTTTGGTAAGAATGTAGTCCATTTGTTTTTGAATTAGAATTCGCAGGATTTAATTCACTGTCATTCTTTTAATTTATACAAAAAAAAAAAAAAATTCTTTTATATCTTGTTGTTATAGCTGCACCAGGTATAATCTCAGCCTCTCCCTATGGTGGCGCTCATGCCTTCCCCCCAACCTTTGCTATTCAGCAGGCAGGTCAGTACAAAAAATATATTTCCTGCTATTCTGATTCGAATGTCTGTCTTTCAGTAGTTTATTCAGACATTACGTATAGCAGATAATCTTTATGAAAACACTTAAATGATTTCTCAGGTTTTTATCTACGGAGTGCATTGAGTTGAGAGTAATTTGTGGTTTACTGCTCTTAGGTCTCTCAGTACCCGGTATTCCTAGTGCCTTGGCGTCCCTCGGTGTGGGCCCCACTGGCATGGCAGCGGCAGCAGCGGCCGCTAGCCGGCTCGGCCTGTCAGGGCTTGCTGCCGCTGGGGGCCACAATGTCTTGTTGGTCAGCAATCTGAACCCTGAGGTCAGTACACATGCTATTAAACAGCTCTACTACCTTTGCTTTTGTTTTAGTTCAGTGCTGAGCTTCATTCAACAGTTACATTGCCTTTTGTTTACACTTTGGCTTGTGGATCCACTTGATCAAATGAAACGAATGTTTTTACGCCTCATGTCTTACCACTTCACGTGATTGCACGAGGAACTACCCTTACCACTGTTTTTAATTACAAGGGGGTCATTAAGTCAAAACCTCTTCCCTTTCAGGAACTCTCTGTGTTTGACCAAACCTCCTGCGTTTCTGCCCTGCCACTTTGCTCACTGTGAATTTTAAGTTTATTCAAAAAACTAACTTCTTTTTTTTGTGTTTTCTTTAAAGAAAACTTACCATTTCATATCTTCATTTTTGTCCATTAGTTAAAATCATTCTTGAGTTGTTGGGGAGACAATATTACTTTTTTGGTCTTGTTTTTAAAGCAACACATCATGTACATTATTCTTGTTAATAGTGTATAAATATACAAGTAGTCTTTAAGCTCATTACATTTAATGTAGTCAATACACTTAGTTTGGTTATTTAAGGATTCTGTTTAAGTTCTTCGAGAATTATTAAAATTGATGCTCAGATTTTTATGTTTTATATCATTCTCTACGTAATCTAAACAAACATGACATTTAATTTAAAAGTACATATTGTCTCTGCCTTTTTCCTGTATTTCATTGTTAATCTTTTTTTCTCTTCTCTTTCTCCTAGTGTTCCCATAGTGACAGTGCATTTTAATTTAGCCAGTTCTACTGTCTGAAGCACTACATTTCTTTGTGTATACTGACCTTGTTTTGTTTTTTTACTTCCTTTTCTCTCTCTCCTTTCTGTCCCCCTAATCCCTCTTTTTGTTGTTTTTTTTGTTTGTTGATTTGTTTTTTAAACCCCTCACTTAAATCTTGCCAACTGACTGCACGCCCCATGACCAATTGTTCCCTCTCTCCTCCTGTCACTCTGTTATTACTACTATAACCACCTCCTTCCATCCACCCAACCCTTTTTCCTTCCCCTTACCATTATCCCTAATTTGGAAATCCCCACCACCACCACAAATTGAAAACACATACACTACATTGGCACCTCTTTGACACCCTGATTTTCATTTTATTTTTTATTTTTTTTTGCCATGATCTACCTCTCCATCATCTTTCTTCCCCCCCATCCTCACATTTCTCTTCATCCTCTTATGCTGTTCAAATCCTCCTCCTCTTCTCCTCTCTTCATTCTCTTCGTCCCTCATGCCTCTCCTTCCTCCATGGTACTGTGGCCTTCCTGTGGACCTCGCTGCCTGTGGCCTGCGGACATGTCCCGACTCCACTCCACTGTCCTCCACTCCGCTCCGTCTCTTTTCCCCTGTCCCCTGTTCCCTCTCCCCTTTTTGGCCCCCTGCCCCGCTGCTCCCTCCTGCTGTCTCTAAAGAGCGTTACGCCACACTGCCTCTTTATTCTTTTCGGTACGTTATCATCCTTTCATCTCCTGTTTTTTATTACTACTGTTACCTGGCAAGGTGGGCATGTCTTGTCTCATGTTGTTGGCTTTTATTTATTTTTAACCACTGATGGCTCATCATCAGAGTACAGGGCTATGGTGGGTGGGGGTGTCTGTTTTGAGGGTTTGTATGACCTGTTTTGGTTGTTGTGGGTTTGTGTGAGAAAAGTATGGTGAGAACGTCACATAAAGCTGCAGCATTTCATTTAATTTTTAAAAGCTATGATACTTGTCCATGGGCAAAAAACATTTGCACTTTTTCCATCTTCAAAGAGCAAAGCCCTTCAATGTAAATATTGCCCCGCTAAATAGAAATGTGGGAATGATTTTGTTTGGCAACGAGGCAGGAGGTCGATCTGAATTTTAAAGCATCACCATAAAGAAGAGGATAAAAGTCACCCTTTATTGGTTCTGCACCAGCCAAATTTAGCCATAAAGTGGTCAAATTTCATTTTTACATGCTGATTTTTCAGTGATTCCCTCGAGTCTCTCTGCAGCACTAGAATGATGAAATGCTGCTGCTTTTTTTTGTGATTATGGGTTGACATAATCTCAGGATTATGTCACCATTTTATTCTCTTGCAGTTTTTCTCAGTTATTCAAATGTAGGTATGTGCATGTTTAGTTTATTTCTGCATGTCTCTGTTTAGACCCTCAAGTTTGGGAAGTAATCAACTTTATCTTCACAGTAGAGCAATCAAATTGATCACTACTACTCATTTTACTAATCTTTGATTTTTTTTTTTTTTTGTCTTCAAATCACAATTTCTCCCCTCTTAAAGCATTTTAGCAGCTATGTGTAGTTAGTTTTAAGAGGGCTTATGTAGGAATGGTTACAGGACACCCATGCAGAATTGAATATAAAGATTATAGCATAGCCTAACGGTAACTTCAATCACACTGTTTCCTTAGGCTTAGTGTGAATATTTATATCTGATTTGATGGTTTAAATTGTTGTTGTTGCTGTGATTGACTGTGTGGCTCCTGGTTTAGGCATGATGCGTGTAGCATTTGCTGGACTTGCATTGTGATGCTTTTCCCCTTCCTCCTTAGGTGTATATGGCGATGTGATGAGAGTGAAGATCCTGTTCAATAAAAAGGAGAATGCTCTAATCCAGATGTCTGATGGCACACAGGCTCAACTAGGTAGCGATGCTGCAGCCCTACAAAACACAATTTTCTGTCTTTGATCTATCACTTTCATCTTTTTTTTTCTTTTTTTCCTCCTCACATTATTATACTGTGCATTGTTTAGAGCCTTTGCTTAGAAGGGTAATTCAGCTCCTCCTGTGATAGACGGCTGATTATCTGCTTATTGTTGTGGCTGTTTAGAGCTAAATTAAGTGATGGGGAATGTGCTAACAAATTTGATAGACAACTTGAAAATAGTGTGTTGAAACCATGTTTATGTGACTTATGTTTTTCAGCTATGAGCCACCTGAATGGCCAGCGTCTTCATGGCAGGGCCATGCGTGTGACGTTGTCAAAACACACAACCGTGCAGCTTCCCAGAGAAGGCCACGAGGACCAGGGCCTCACAAAGGATTTCAGCAACTCTCCACTGCACCGTTTTAAGAAGCCTGGCTCCAAAAACTACTCCAACATTTTCCCACCCTCTGCAACACTCCACCTCTCCAACATACCGTGAGTGTTAACCTTAGCGTCATTTCTACCATTCTAAGTATGTGGGGGGGGGGGGGGGGGGGTTATATTTAATCATGCCTTGTTGTTTTACAACTTCAGAAACTTGCAGGTTAGTAAACAAACATAAACCTACAAAGCTTTTTAACAACTTCTCTGCTGTTTTGCTTTCAGGCCTTCTGTGGTGGAGGATGATCTCAGGAGGCTATTTGCCAGCTCAGGAGCAACAGTCAAGGCCTTCAAGTTCTTTCAGTAAGTTTTAGTCCATTTAAACCCAATTTTCTCAAATTGTTTGTTTTTTGCGGCTGAGTTCTTCTTTCAGAACACTCTACAACCTTAATTTAAAGCAGGCAATTTAACCAAGAGCTGCTGTAAAGTGTTGGCCTTTTTAGTCTGCTAGACACATGAACTAAACCTAGTTTTTAAAGTACAGCAAAGCAAATGGTGAAAAACCCACACACAAGTGGGCTGGATCTTACACTTTAAGAACAAATTTTTCAAATTTTTTTATTTTTAATTTTTCTTAAACAGAAAAGATCGCAAGATGGCTCTGATTCAGATGGGCTCAGTCGAGGAGGCAATAGAGTCCCTCATCGAGTTCCACAACCATGATCTGGGGGAAAACCACCATCTTCGAGTGTCCTTCTCCAAGTCCACCATCTGAGTGCCTTTCCTTTCATCCTCCAAGTCTGTTGCCATCTGAATGCTACCACTCTCGAGGTTGCCTTCAGTGGAAATGGCCACCATTACCTATTTATAGCTGTTTCTTTGATGAATGTTGCTCCTTTCACAACAAATCATTCACCGTCATTAATAGGTTCAACATTGTTTATTCATTGTGATTCTCTTCTAAGCTTAAGAAAATGGGGGGGAACAACTTAATTTTTTGTTGGTTTATGTTGTAAAGTCTTAAGTTGATGTCAAAGCTTTTTTAAATTAAAGTGTAGAAAAATGACTGACATAAACTGGTAGATAACTTCCGTAGATCTATTGACTTTTCAAAGTGGGGAAAGCAGGGATGTATTAATGAGGGCTCCACTTAGGTAGGACCTATTTTTATACAAGCTGTTTCACAGTAATCATTATTGTACCTTTGCTTCCCCACTGTGACAACTCAGAATGCCTGTTATGAAAAACATCTATTCTTCTGCGTTATCCTTGAAAGAAAAGCTCCTGAATTTGAACACTGGCATCCTTATAAACAGCATCAAGTAGTTTTTATTCGTTTTTCGCTTTAGGCTGTTTCATGAGTTACTAAACATTGCCCGTTTAATTTATCTGTTTATCTGACAGCATTCTGTCATTTAGAGACTCCTCACTTAGACTCTAGCGTTCGTTCTCACAAATCCACAACAATGACGGAGAGAGCCACAATACCTGCAAAAGACTTGTGTGAACAAGTACTGTCAGTAACAATGCCAGCGAGGTGTAACCGCACTTTGGAATGTTCTTTCTGCTATTGTCACTAAGAGCAGGGTGTGTGTGTTTGTTGCACAATGCTGATCATAGGACTGTACACTGCTCCTCCCACGGACGCTCAGAGATCTCTCACAGATGTTTCAAATATGCAAAATGTTACTATCTACATTATTGCTGTTTAAGTCATTCTCTAGTGAGCTGTGCATCTAACAGATGTACTAGAGACATGCACAGTGATAATGCTGTGACTGCACGCGCTCCTGTGTTGAAAGTCTTACATAAGGTCCAAACTAGTAAGAATGCTGTCACAGCTTTTGTGGGTTAAGTGGCTAGGGTGTTCATTTAACACAAACCCGACACCTTTGGATGCTGTCAGATTATTGGAAGGGATTGCATGTCTGAAAGGGGCTTATCGCGTTGTCCTTTAAGCTTTGTTACACTTGCTAGCTCTTGTAACAATGGAAACGCATTCATTCTTGTAAATGAAACAATTCATCTAAAACTTTATAAAAGCTTTATTAGGAGGTCAGGATCAAATCCAGTCTAACATTTAATAATTTTTTTCCCCCATCATAAGTTTGCATATGGGGTCCTGGGAAAGTGGCAACATTCTACAATGAAACATGTTTGTATTTTCTTTTTTCTTTTTTTAAAATTGGAGGTAAAGTAGAGGCAGCTGTTGAACTGTCCTTTTAAGACCAAATCACTTAAACACCCTCCGCCACAGATGTATGCTTATGTGGATGAATTGTATCCGCACCAGACACACTTCAGCATTCCTTTTTATTACAGTAGTTGTGTTGAGATACGTGTGTGTGTGTGTTTGCCTTTTTGAAATGCCACTTTGAACCTGTTTGGCCAGTGAGAAACGGTTTGAGACAAAGGATTTAGTTTTGACTCGGAGACCATAAAACTTATTTCCCAGCATCCATTTTTATTTTACTGTGTGACTTTCCACCTATTTACTTCTGGGGATCCATACCACTATCAAAAGTTATTCAATAGTCCTGTTTAACAGCAGCTGTTTTAATGTGAATTGGAAGTAAACACAAGTGTTAGTAATGATATTAATGAAGGTCTAAGTTCTGAGCCACAGTTAATGTGATTAGTAACACCCTCCTATTTCATAACAAAATCACTGCTGTGAAAGAGGTCTGTCTGAATGCATTCTTTCGCTGTCTTTCTCTCTACAGTCTTGTGCCTTACTTTGAATTTGTTCCAGACAGATTTGCTCTGGCTTAATTTGGTAATATATGGCTCTCAATTTTTATTTTTATTTTTTGTCTTTTGGTTTGTACCAGCATTGTTAAAATGGGGAAGAGTGGCTCATTTAATCTTCTGTTTCTTGTTTAAAAAAAACAAATGTTTATCTCTGTATGCATATAGCCCCATTATATGTATCTAGAAACTATGAATGTAAGTCAGTTAGATGCTTAATATCCTTGCTAGGTGATGTAGCTCTGTTAGGTGTATCGTTGCAGGCGTAGAGCTGTATTCAGCCTTTTTGTCTTACAGTCTCCTATCACTTAGTCCTCAGGACATTTGTGTTTGAGGCCTCATTTAACCACATTTAGTTCATATATATAAATATATGTGGACACCTATATATTCATTTATTTCTTCTTTTAAATGTTAAAATTTACTTGTATCACTTCTAAGCTTAATTGATAGCTATTTGTAGTTCTGGGTTTGATTGCTATCTCAGTGCCTTGACTCCTTAAGTTTTTAATTTAAGGCTGAAACGGGCACAATTAGTTGATTTTGTTTACCTCTCATTCAGGTGTTTGTATCTTAGCCTGTCTACAAAGATGCCTTTATCCCGTTATATTCAGGTAATCGTACCTGTGAGAGGGCAGCTCTGACTCACTTGTCAATTGATGGTAATAACAGTCTTGAATGGTGTTTGAAACCCCAGTATATCTATTTTTTTCCTCAAATTTATGATACCAGAATTGCAGGGTGAGAGAGTCCTCACCCAGTACCCTGTCTGTGTACACTTATGCCACAGTCAGGTGTGTTTAGTGCACTTTTTTTCTCAACAAGATCCACCACGCTGAAGTCTTACACGTTGTCACATTCCTGTGTGCCTCAAGCACCAGTTTCCACAGCCTTGACCACTGTTGTCTTGGACCAGATACAGATGTGCTCTCTATATTTTTGTAAGATTCTTATGCATGATTTAACAAAGCTTCATGTAGCTGCAGACGGTTATTGCTGTTAAGGACCAAAGTATGTTCTACCCCTGCTGTTTTGTAGCGTTCTGATTTCTTAGGAGTTTTTTTTTTTTTTTTTTTTTTTTTTTTTTGTCTCGTCTTTCACCCCCACGTTACAACAAATATGAGGCAGTTCCAATTTCTATTCCTCAGATGCCTTGGGAAAAGTCACATTAATTTAAATAGTCTTTTGATTAACAACATATACTGTATATTGTACCCCTTTTGTTTGATTGACTTTACAAAGAGCCTACTTTGGTAGAGATCGCTTAGAATGAATACTTAATTGAACCGCAGTCCTAGCTGTGATGTTGAGTGTAGAAAAATTGTATGCCTTTCAATTTTGTTAAAAGCTTTTACTTTTCTTTTTCTTTTCTTTTTTTTTTATATGGGGGCTGGGGGTGGGGATATTGTATGAAGGGGGTTGATGGTTGTATATATTCATGTTTTTGTACCACAAAATCATTTGGAGTATATCCACATGCGTTCAAAACATGTATATTTTGATAAAACAGCACAGACCTATTAAGCTCTCCTGAGCTGTAAAACAGAAAAAAAACTTTTGTAACACAAAGACATTAAACCTATATGAACACAGAAGTGTCTCTGTATGTGCCCCACTCCCCCCTTGCCATTCTGATCTTGTCTCTTGCATCTTCTGCTGCCTTCAGTAAATCTTTAGTTTGTTCTTTCTTTCATCTGGCCTCATTTGGTTTCTGTCTCTTCCTCACTTTCCTTCTGTACCGGTTAACATCTTGTAACATTTTCAGCATTTTTCATCCTGTTTACTGCTGGTGGGGTGTATTTTGTCCTTTACTGCGTTTCCAGCTTCATACTCATCCCATCTAAACTTGACTGACTGCTCATCTGGACTCAGCGCAATCCTGTTACAATTCCATGATGAAACTGTGGTGAGTTAATTGGCGATGCAGTGCTGGATACTCGCTATTCTCACTGATTCAGAGTAATCCTGTGCTCTCGTTTGACCTTTTGAAGTTTAGCGGGTGTAACTCGGGAAGGAGGGGTGTTGCTGTGAAAACCAACGTACTGTATCTCGTAAGATTAATAATTAAGAAAAAACTGGAGTATAGCTTTCCAGCATATCTGGCATCCATGTTTTATCAGAGGTGCCCTGGGATGTGAGGAGAGGTGAACCCCACACCCCTCTGAGTAATTTTAGGTGTACACCTTTTTGGCCACTAGGGGGAGGTCTTGTTCTCTGGTGGTGATCAAAGGTTTTTGAACAGAGGTGACTTTACCTGCCACTCACACAATGTCAATAGTTAGTGGCTTAATCTCAAGTGCTTCCCATGGCTTTCTGGCATTATACCTTTCTTTTTTTCCCCTCGTCTCTCTATCCTCCTCTTTCTTCTACTACTTCCTTACAGAGCAGTGGAGAGGATTAACCTCAGCTCTTCCTTGCCTTTGGAGAGGGGGGGACAAATGAGAATAGAATTGAGCCCAGTGGTGTCTGTATTTGTGGCTGAGAAGACCTGGATTTTGTTGTATAGAGCCAGCAGCTCATCGAGTGCAATCTTAAATATAGCGAGCTCCAGCTTGGTTTGAATTTCACGCTCGTTTTTCCCGTGCCATTACATTGCACAGAAAAGCATGCCTTGAAGGTCATATTGAAGAAAGATGTCAGTCGGAATATTTGATGAGCACAGCCAAAATGGGAAAAATCTGCATGATGTTTTGGCATGCTAAACTAAGGTGGTGCTAGCCCAAACTTGCATTTTCATGTTTAAATTCATTAAAAATTGCAACAAGTCTTACGTTTTATGTTCACACATGTTTTTGATGCTGCCTCGGAGACTTTAGTTTTTCGCAGCATCTTTCCATTTCACCTCTCTACTAAGATTAATTTGAAGCAGAGGCCTGTGTGCACAGAAACCTCTTTGGAATATACTGAAACACAAAGACATTACATACTTGGTGGAAGGGTAACTCAAAGTAAGATGATCCAAATGTAGATGCATAATGTTCTTACCTCACAGAATATGGAGCTTTGATCTAATTTTAAACTTTTATGCAGAACATTTTTGTTCCAAGATTGCCCTGATTCACAAGTTACTCGACACCAAAGAAGGCCTTTATTTTATTTTTTTTACTACTCAACTCCTTTGCACTGTCTAAAGCACCCAGAAAGTGCACTGCATGTGCACTTTAAACATAAGTGTGCAATTTGTGTAATCATACCCCACCTCCTCTCCCATTTGTTTCCCAAATACAGACCCTTGGGGTGTCCCTTGCTTGATCCCGCCAGTGCCCATGTGTATGGGACTAAATGAAACCATGTGGCGTAGTAATTCAACCACATCTGGCAACATTTATTTACATTAGTACTGCGGTCTCTAATCAAGCACGCCCTGGCAAACATAAAGGCCACACACAAATGAAAACCTCATGCTTAATGAATGGGGGCAGGGTGGACAAGTGGTTCAAGGAGCTGTTCTGTATACAGTTTCTGACATTTTCAATCCCTAAAACAGCCATTTAAGTCAGGAAAAGGCTGAATTTGAATGGCTGGTTTGTGAATGAACCATTTGAAAACACATTGGACTTTTGAATCTTGGAGCTTACTCATGTCTATAATTTATTTCTCTTGAGCAGAGTTAAACTGCAGTGCAATCACAGGCTTAACCAGCAATAAATTCTAGGATTTAACACCACATTAAGGAGGCATGCACCCTTATGCTGACTCTCTGACCAACACTCTTAGATTTAGGTTCACCTAAGAGGCTGTAATATCAGAATCAACTCAACACTGTTTAGTCTGTGTCACTTACATGAGCTTCAGACTCGCATTAAGAGTGTAACAGTTGAGGAAAAGTATGAAACTGAGGTGAAGGATGTCTTTGGTCTATAGTGTTTCCTCTTAAGGAAGCCATCAGGAGACTATCCACCTGTTTACATATGCACGCCTCAGACAGATGTTGAATAATTCATACACAGAGGCGGACAACATGCAGCTGTATTTGGGTTATGGGGGTGCATGGGTTCTCTCCCTGCCTGAATTTGAAGCCCAAATTATAGACATTACTTTGCAGGCAGAGCAGGGCAGAGGAAAAACTAGGCCACTTTGCATAAAGGGTCCAACCAAGAGGCACAATGAGATGTGAAGGATGGAGCAGCAGAAAGCTTGGATTTAATATAACAGGGCCTTTTAGGTTTGGGAAGTTGGGAACAAGTAATTTGGGTTTGATTTGGGGGAAACTGTCTTTTGTAGGAACATCAAAGTTGGTTAGAGGTCGCTCTAAAAAAAAACCTTTTACTTGCTCGTTATTCTGCAAATTGTATTTCTCTCCTTTCATTTTCTTAACGTGGTAATGCCCTTCTAAAGAATGCAAATGAACTTGTTGAAAACTGTTTTCTGCAATCAATTCTCATTTTGTTGAGACTGGATTGATCCTCGCTGGAGCTCATTTTGCACAACATAGCCTTATCAACACGTGTTCGAAAACGCATGGAGCGCTTTGCGAGAACCACAAGTGTAGTTACTATTTCGTCCTCCTTTGGGGGGAGACTAAGTACCTGCGATGGATACGTTCTTCGCAGAGTAGTCTGCACATCCTCGCAGGACAGAGGCATCAGGGGTGGCAGGGCTCTGTCAAACAGCTATCTGGAGGTTTATGGCTCACAGGTTTTAGACTCGGTGCTGCCTCCGCTTGCCATTTGGGCCTAATGGACACTGATGGAAAATGACTCCACTGTTCCAGCGATCCATCAGACGCCCTCCTTCTCTCTCCATTCATCAGAGAGCGGCTTTCAAACAGTGAACTTCGTGGGCGGTTTACATGCCCCGATAAGATGCAAATAAACAGTCTTTAGTCAAATTGATGATTGTGGTGAAAAATAACAAAGTCAACTTCAGCTATAATTTACCCTTTCCCTCTGGAGGGGGGGTCTTAATGTCAACTATTTATGCCAAGATTTCGAATTCGTGTCACAATAAAGTCATTTAACTACCTAGAATGAAGCGTTTAAGTGACTTCAGACTTTCCTCTATACATCTCCGGCTGCATATGGCCAGGGCGCAGTGAGTCAGCCAGCCACGAGTCCCCAGAGGGAGCGCAGCACAGCACGGCTCCAGACCCCGCCCGCTCAGAAAGAAAAGCGAGCGGGAGATGGAGAGAGGGGGTGGGGGTTACTTACACCGAGTCGGGGTACCTCTGAGTGATGTTGCCGCTATAGGTGGAGGTTGCACGGGAGCATGTTGGGATTAAAGCTGTGATCATCGACGGCTCCCTGCCTGCGCCGGTCAGCGTGACGCACGGAAAGACGCGCAGTAACTGGAGTTACGTTGGATTGGAGCCAGTGGCAGCGGAGGGATCACCAAGTTGAGACGCCGTGAGAGCTTACGGTTGTTTAACAAGGATGCTCCCGTCTTGCAAATGTTATTTTGTGACAAGTTTGAGCAAAAAATAGCGAAAAGGAGCGCGCTTTTGTGTGCGGAATGCATTTTCTTGGACTGCAATAATAGAAAAGGTCAAGTGGACGCAGTTTTAGGCTGCAAAGAGATTTGCACTGTGGAACGAGCGGAACAAAGCGTGCGCCAGGCGCAGCAGAAATCTGGGTAAACAAATATGACGGCCGGTTCTGGCGTTGTCTTTGGTCTGCTGATGAGCTACGATATCACCGACAGAATTGTAAACCTCGGATGAATTCTGGAGTCTGATTACCATTTTTCTGAAAAGGGAGAGAAAGAGAGCGAGCGAGCGAGAGACAGGACCTAATCCAGGTAGCGCATCTCTCTCTCTGGCTGCGCGTAATGGGAGAAAACTTTCGGACCTTGCAGAGGAGACGCACCAGCAGCATCCTGCCGACGACGCTTTCGTAAATACCATGTGAATTCTTCTATTTTATACGCAATTGGCCAAGTTTGAGAGTGAATTTCAAACATTCAGTATGACTTGAAACACCCCCGAGGTTATCGGAACTTCAAGCATCAAGCCAGTTAACCGCCGAGCCGATTTTATCAAAAGACACGCAGAAGGACATTGATGATCTAGAAAGGATTTCTGGAGCAGCAGCAGCGCAGTGAAAGCCTGATATCAGTTAGAAATAAAAGACTCCCCCCTAGATGTCTATGATGTTGTGCCAGCTCGGGCAGAAGTGTGTGATGGAGGTGGTGTTGCTGGCCATCCTGTCTTGGGTGTCCGTGTGGGCGGAGGAGAAGATCATATTTGACAGACACGCTGTTTACTGGAATAGCTCCAACCCCAAGTGAGTTTTAGTAGGAGTTCGGCCTGAAGGTGTGTGTGTGTGTGTTTGAAACACTGTTTATCTAGGCTACCTGCCTGTTATATATGCCCCTCAAAAACTCTCATTACTCACATACACTTGAACCTTGAAATCTTTAAGCTGTCTGATCACATCAGTCTTATTTACATTTCATTTCTATTTAAGCAGCGGTTTGGCAGAGAGCTGCAATATTGATGTTTTAACCACGCACACACAGACAGAGGCAAATGGAAGTGTGTGTGTTTGTTTGTGTGAACCTTGGATATTTTATTCTGTGGCACAGGGAGCTCCTTTTGTTTTAAACAATGAGGGCATCCTGCCTCCTCTTCTCATCAGTGTCTAGAGACTTAGTTCCTCTGTCCTTCTAGCTCTCTCTCTCTCTCTCTCTCTCTCTCTCACACACACACACACACACACACACACACACTCTCTCTCTCTCTCTCTCTCTCTCTCTCTCTCTCTCAAAGCTTTTACCTTTCTTTCTGCTAATTTCTGGCTCCTGTGCCAGTCACACAAGTGCACATTATTTCTTTGTGAATTCAAGCACTTGTGCAAAACCCACATCCATAAATAAACACAAAGCCACACAAGGATGCACGCGCATTAACACACACACAACACACAAATGGTTGTCTTTAGCCGGCTCTCTCTCATTGACATGGGGCAGAGCACACTGGGTCCGTCTGTCTAATGGTTTGTGACAACCTGGCCAGCCTCTTTCTCTCCATCTCTCTCCCTCCAACCCCTTCCTCTTTTCTCCCCTCTCTCTCCTCCTCTTCTTTTTTTTGCCTCCTTCTTTCACCCAGGTAGATAAATAAACATTGAAAGTGCTCCCTCTCACTCACGGCTGAATTAGTCCAAACTAACTGCCCTGTCTCTCTGCAAAAACCAAACGCGCGCACACGCATACATACACAGAGAGCGCTAACAGGCCTGTCTCTGACTGCATCACTGTTCCACAGAAGGCTTCTCAAATATTTAACAGGCAAGGGGGAACATTTTCTCCCTTTCTCGATGTCTCCCTCTCCCTTTCTGTCTTTCTTTTCGTCGTTCTGTGCACCTGCTTTCTCATCACACACATACACCAACACATTGCAAACGTCACAGGGAAAATTTAAGCTATACTGATGGTTGCTGGGGGCGCTGTTATTCCGTCAGGGTCGTATGGAGAAGCTGAAGCAGAAAGGGGGTACATCAAAAATGCATTGCTGCTAAAGCAATGAATCTAGGCTCTGGAGCCCTGGCGAGGTTGGTTCCCCCTGTTAGACTCTGGCTCTGTCACTGCTCATGCTGCGCCTTTTTCTGCACACACACATACATGCAGGTCCATCCCTTGCTGTAATCCTTTGAGGATTACAGGAAGTTTTATGAGAGACTCAAGACTGGCGAAAAGAGATGAGAATACTGACACTAAAATCATTGGAGCTTATGTAAAATTTAAAGGAGGATCTGCCTTTTTTATATTTGCGTTGTTTCTTTTTTAACAACTTTGGTTAAATTTGGAAAGTTTTTGCCTGTTAAACTAAGGATTTCTCACAAAGTTATTTGCCAGATGGGGGATGCAATAAAGTCAAACAAGACAAGAAACAAGAGCAGACAATCAGGCGATCAGGCAGGTAAAGAAACCTATCAGGGAGGGGAAATCAAGGTTATTGTAACCACTGTCATTGCAAAAATATAAAACCACTACAATTACTAAAAGTTCTTTATTCAAAGTATTTATAAAGTATAGGCACATATATATTTGAGCAAAGAATAGCACTTCCTTGTGATTCTCTTTTTCATGTTAAAGATGACAAGCTTTGTATTACCGTAGCTTGTTCTTCAAGGTGAAAACAGCTTTATGTATAAAATATGATTTTAGGATAAGTATTTCAAAAGGTCGCTCACCTATTAATACCCTATATTGTGATTTAGTCACCAATAACCGAAGCTCAGAGAACAAATGCAACAGTACTGCATTGTATCCAAGCAGCAGCTATTGTCTGAGGCAGTGAAATGACACAAACAGCTTGGAAAATGAACAGCTGTGTGTCTTAATTGATCACACAACATCAAGCACGCAGCTTGTATTGTGCGTTGCCTCTTCACATGTTCATCAAAAGTTTGGTCACACCACAACAGCTCGAGAAGGGTGTTTTCTGCAAGGTCACAAGTACTGGGTTGGAATTTGTAGAACTGATAATCAGTCAATCTGAAGTGCAGCTTTAACTTTCTGGCATGAGGTGACAAATTACTTCGGAAGAAAAACTGCAACCTAACTTTTATTCATACATACTGAAATATACAAAGATTACATCTGTTGGGTTTTTTTTGCTTTTAAACTTAATCAATGAAGATCTTAAACCCCATGTGTGCTATTAACGACAGAACACGTGATTATTTTTGTTTCAGTCCCCTTTATTTAGCCAAATAAATTTCACCATGCACTGTGCAGAATTAGCAACCAGCTGGAGATGGTAATTACGCTGGTAAACGGTTGCATGGAGTATTCAGAAATATGGTCGTGCATGCTTTGTATTGTATGTGTATGTATGTGGTGCCAAAAAAAAGAGCAGAAAATTAGTCATCGTGGTTTTAGGATGAGAAGAGCTTTTCTACCTGGAAATGGTTTTACGCATCCAGCTATGAACTTAGGGGTAAATTTAATTGACTGTTGCATTTCTTTAAATGCTAAAGCTACTTACCCAAGTTCCACAAAAAATTGGAAGAGAAGTGGAGCATGAGGTAGAGAAGATGCAATTAAATTTTTCTGCAGAACAAAACTGCAAAACAAGGAAATGTTCTATGTTGGGCTCTCCGGCTGCCTCTGAAGTATAGTCTGTGTGTTTAAAGCATTGATAAAATTATGTCATGACATTCAATTCAACAGCAGCAGCCATCCCTAGAGATGTTGTCCCAGTTACACAGAAAAAGGCTGTAGACCTTTAATGGATTTACCTTGAAGTAACGTTTGAGTCAAATCAAAATCTCAACATAAAAAAGAACTACATGGTGAAACACCACCGGTGTTAAGAATTGACCCATCTTTGTAGTTTGGGAGGCCGTCATTATAATGTCTTTTACCCAATACCTGTATTTTTCAGCTGCTTTAGCAAGAGCTTCAGCTCTGTTTACCCCGATCCTTCTTGCTCTACTTTTTTATTGCATATTTCTCTGAGATTAATCACCATCCACACTGACATCTTTTAATTGTTTTCACCTGCTAATTAATTGTGCTGCCGGTAAGTTAGCTGTGCTTTTAAGGAGTGCCTTGATCTCAACAAAGCTAACCTGGATAAGTCAACAAAAATAAAAATAAGTTAAACAAATGTTCTTATTTGAGAGAGGCGGCATCCTACAAATTGGCCAAACCCTTTAAATCTCTGGCTGTGACTCTCAGCAGGCCTATCTCTTTCAAGGTCTTGCTGGATAATAGAAAATGTATGAGATAATCCAATTCAAACGGCTCTGGCCACTTTTGGTCACGGTGGGGAGCAACACTCGTGCACTCTCAGATTGTTGTCCATTCTGCTATTGTGATGAGATACATGGCGCTGCACAATAACAAAGTACTATAACACACATTATCACAACAATAGTGCAACATTAGAACAGCATCTGGAAATCTCCCAGATTCACATAAAGGGATTTATGCCACATGCAAGAAGGAATGTATGAGAAGCACACACACACACACACAGGCACACATGTGCACTTATACACACCAGCTAGATTTAGGTCACAAACTCACACACACAATCACATACAAGCAGAATGGCTGCCCATTGAATACAAGGTTAGGCAGCCCCCATTTTTCTATTTACTTGCTGTCTTGCACACACATACACGTACACACATCAATGGAAGCTAGATATGGGACACACATGCGCAGCCAGATTGGTTTTTCTATTCAGTAAAAACCCATCCTTTTTCCTGTTGCTGGCTTGCACACACACAAATACTGAGCCCCTTTCTGGCTCCCAGGCCCATATTATAAAGCTCGCAGGTGAGGGGCTTTGTTCACCCCGAGCAGCTAATGTGCTCAGTGCAATGGGCTCTCCTCCACACACACATTCTCCGACACACACATAGAGTACACTGGCTCAATGGTCCAGAAGGAGCACCTTATCTAATCCCATGGTTTATCCTTCAAAAGACTTTCTTTTCCTTTTCTTCTTTGTTCCTCCTCTCTCTTCATCTCTGTGTCTTTGAGGAACTCCGTGTCAGTGAGAAGCGCTGATGGTTGACGACACTCTCATTCCATGGGACAGAATCTATCTCCTTGGAGACTCACACACAGAAATACACGCACCCACACAGCCTTTGAGGAAGAAGCGACTTATGCATCGAGCACATACACTGCCCACAGAAACTTTAAAATGCAAGCTCGGGTCCAAACACACACTCACCTCATATACATGCGGTCCGTACTCACACCGAGCACATCACAAGTCCCTGCACATAAACCCCCACACACTCACTGTCTTACCGTTGCGTCCCCTGTGGCGTACTGTGATATGTGTAGTCACTAACACTTCCTCAGCCATACCACACACATACAGACACACGCACACATAAGATTTGCATCCAATTTACATGTAGACTTGTAGTCACCCCCGCTCAGTTACTGACAGTTTGTCAGACTCAAACTTGCCCTTGGGTTAAATCTATCTTCCACTGCCACTGCCACCCACTCCACCTCTTTTTCTCTTCATCTTTCTTCCTCTCCATCTTTATGTCTCCCTATCAAGCTCCCATCTTCCACTCTCTCATCTCCTCTCTCTTTTATCACCACTTCTCGCTTATCCCATTGGGATGTGGTTTGCATGTTTTTCTTGTGCAGGACCCTGAACTGTCCACCTTGCCTCAGGCAACATTTTTCTGTACATTAAAGCTGCACTACATCAGGTTATATGTTTGTGCTTTGACCTATATGACCTTGTATGGGTTTCTTTAAAATGTCTGCACAGCTTTGGGTCATGTTGAGAGAAACCTGTCTCAGAAGTTGTCTTTGGAATTCGTTCCCTCTGGTCTCGAGCTAAAGACGATACTTAGAGTAATTAAAGTCAGGGCTACTACCTCGCAAATTATTTCTCCCAGCTCAGCAGGAGAGACACAGTTACATAAGAAGATCTAGTGTAGCAGATCTTAGTCATCAGCAGATTCAATGCAGTGACTGGCAGGAGGGGGTCATCTGAATATCCAGGGGCATCGAGGTGGAACAGTGTGTTTGCTGATGTTAAAAGCTCTACCAGTACAGCTGCTTTAAATGTGGGTGCATGATATTTGATGACACGGATGGTATTTTATGTCTGTTGAATGATAATGCAAGCCAAGAGAAAGACAGCATGCAGTGTAATGATAAGGAACATCTGAGGTAAGCTAAGACACTTTTATATATCTAAGAGGTTCCCATCCTTTTTCATCTGACATACCCCCACAGCCCTGTCAGATGGACAAAAAGTCATTCCTCAACAGCATCTGACATCTTCAAATGTGTTCAACTGAACTCATTTCAGACTCGATCTGGACCAGTTTCAGCTTACCATTTCTCTATTATAGTCAGTCAGACAACTTAAAATGATTTATTACAGCAAAGGCATATAGTTAAATTTTAGCATCAAGCTTCCAAGTGCGTGACTCCCCACAGCATGATGCACATAAAAATAGGTGGTAATGAATAATTATCTCACCAGAGCCTACAGGAGGATGCTGGGGTAGTGGAAGGCTTGAAACAGCAGGAGGGAATGCTGGTCAGGAGTGTCATTGACATGTCAGAGGAAGAGATGGGAAACTGACGCTTAAATTTACCACCAGATGTGTTTGGTGTGTCATATGGAAGTTTGTTTCCTGCACTGATTTTTCCTTCACTTCTTTTTTACGCTTTTCTTTCTTTCTTTCTTTCTTTCTTTCTTTCTTTCTTTCTTTCTTTCATAAAATAGTAAGTTAGAAGAGTGAACATGTGTATCACAGGTTGATTTTCCCGACAGAGCTAGCTCATAGGCTTTTATTTATCTCTTAACCCTGTAAGACCCACCATAGAACCAAATTCGCAATACTTTCAAGTTGCAATACTTTAATACAACCGTTATATCCCAAATTCTAATAATATGTATGCATTAAATCCATAGAAAATACATACATACTTCATAGTTTTATTTTTGAGATACACCAATTTTTATATAGTGCAGAAAAAATGAAAATAAATATTATAATGCAAATTTGCAGAAAAAACTGCATGTGCAACAAAATAAACTATTTCCAACAGTGCAATTTCAGTTCTAAGCATCCCAGAAACTATACAGAAAAGCATAAAGTCAAACATGACTTTTAAAAACACCAGTATAGGTTTATAAATGCCCTGAAGGGAAAAACTACTTTTCCCAAGAAATATGACGTCACTTCCGGTTTTGCCAGCTAATGCCGCACATGCGATAGTTCGCGCTGACGTCCTCTATTCCAAGTAGGAAGTGCTATGAACAGCTGATCGGATCGCAGCGTGTTTCTGGAATATCATGTTTTTGTTTCTGCAAGTGATTTTTGTGCAATTTTTCCGAAGCTGACCCAGCTGAATGCATAAGATGTAAGTACAACTTATCTGATTCCATATGTGGTTGGAGTTCTACCGGGATTTAAAAATAGTTGCAAAGTGAAGCAGTCTACTTTAAGGTTTATTTCCAATTAAGTGTTATTGGCAACTTTTTTCAAGATTTTTGTACTTTTATCTGCATCTAACGCTTTCATCTCTTTATGTTGTTAAGTAATAAGTACTTTTATTTAGTATAATTTTAGTTTTAGAAAAAAACAGACTAAAGTAGTGATCAAAGTAATGGCTGAAAGACTATGATTGAAAAATACATGAAAAACTATGGAAAAAACCCCCAGATAGAAATATAACTAAAAGTGTTACCAGTATGCGTTCTTATTTGTACATTTCAAGATACTACATAAATAAATAAATAAATAAAAATAACTGGTGGAAACAACCTTCCATATTCCAACTTCTTCAGGTTCACTCAATTCGTTAATTAATTCTAATAGCAGCAGAAAGACTTCCTTGGTACCCTCCTGACTTTTATAGACTGAGGAAATTGTTATTGAATTAGTAACAGTTTTTTATTGTGGTCTCTATTAGTGAGATAGAAATCTCTTGCCCTGATGGGACAATACATATTTATTCTGTTCTCCTTATTCACCGTGACCGTCATCAGCATCATCATCATTAACATTAATATAATCAGCATCAAATGAAAACACTAACCACGACCGTAATCTTAGCCATCGCCCTCACTGTCACCACCTTAATTTTCTTCATCAAAACTTTAATCACTGCTGTTATGTTCCCTGCTGTTTTCATTATCCTTATCATCATCATCTTCATAGACATCATTAGCATCACCTTCATAATCAACACTGATTTCAGGTATGTAAATAAACACCAAATGTTTTTTGTTTTTTTTTAAAGTTAAGAAACCACATGCTCAACACTCTGGTACGACTACCTGCTTTGGAATCTTGAAATTCAAAAAGCAGATATTCATCAAACAGCATTTTAAATTAACCTGGAGAAAACAGGTTAACAGGTAAACATACAGCTGCAATAACCGAGTAAAGTTCAGGTGTAGAAAAGGTTTTGAAAGTAGTTGCATGAGTTTTGATTTTTAATTTTCCAACTCCTCAGCCTGGCGGTGGAAAATGCACCCACAAAACAACCTTTGTTAAAGGTCTTTGTCCTTTGGGCTGTCAGGGACAATGACAACACCAGATGAACTATTACAACCGCGCAGTGAATGGATGCGTACCTCTCCTGAATCTTTAATCTATCAGCTGTAGAGTTTTAATTTATCTGTTTACAGTTTCTGAGCTGAGGCTGAAGACAAATTTCCAGCCCGGATTGGATAATGATGACGGACGTTATCATTATCACCTCCATTGTCATCCTCATCCGTATGTTCATCATCACTAATGCATTCAGTATCACCTTCATCATATCGGAATAATCAATATCATCACCACCTTCGTCATCACCTGCTCTTCTCCTCTCTGTCTGGAGGCATATCAGATTAGTGCATACAGCCCTCAGAGTCTTTATTAGAATTACGCAGGATTAGACCTGAGGTGAGGATGATTTTGCAGGTCAGAAGGAGGATTGCTGCAGAGAAAAAAGTTCAAATCCTCTCAACCAGAAGGCGGAATACATGCAGACACCTTGGAGAGACATAAGAATCAATGGACTGAATTAGTTTGCAGCCTCGGCAGCACCAAGCACAATTAAGTAGCGACAAAATCACGAGAGTGCTGCAACATCTGTTGGTTCTGCCTTATTATGTCCCATTAGCATAGTGTAAAATGGGGAGTTTGTTTATAGTGCCCCCATTCTGGATAAAACAAAGGTAGTGGGGTGTCCATAGCTGGCTGGGAATTAGACAGTTTCGCCCTGCTTCATCTGATGGATTACATGCAAATGATTCACTCGCTCCTTCTTTTGTTTGACTTTCCACTCCTGCTGTTTGAAAATCTACCAGGGATATTTTTGGATGAAGATGACTTTTTTTTTAAAATTATTATTGTACCAACTCGTGCGCATATTATATGCACACAGACATACACACACACACGAATGCTAGCCAACAGTCTCGTGATGCTATTGTGCAGTCGGACATGAAGAAAATAACCCTGCCAAAAGACAGGTTGATTTTTTTTCTTTTGGATGAATTTGTTTGTCAAATTGCATGGCTTTAAAAAAAAAAAATGCTTCTCGGCGAATACCAGCGTGGAAGTTGTCAGGGTCAGCTTTTACAGTTTAGTCTCACCTCGAGTGGAAAGAGAAAATGAACGAATCTTCTCTTCTTCTTTTCTAAATGCCAATTTTCTCATCCTAAAAGCTCTGCGCGCCAGAGGGCATCTTGAATATTGGGCAAAGCACCATGCTAAAGGCCATTGTTCCTCCTGTAATACCAGCTTCTCACCTGCTGAGACCATCCAACCATGTGCTCTCCGTCCAACTACACCGCTGGACTCTTACTCCCCTTCCCTCCATCTTCTCGGCGTCACAGATTTCCACCACTTTCCCTCTTTTTTCGCTTAATTTCTCTTTTGTTTCGATTTCCCTTCCCTTCCGTTGCTTTGATTCTCAGTCCTCTTCCAGAAACTTTCATCTTCCTTCTTCTTTGTGAAAAAGCTGAAGTGGCCTCGTCTTTGTTATGCTCTCAACTTTTTGTCCTTCTTCATATCCGCGCTCTGGGTCTAATCCTTCAAGTAGATCTTTCTGTTTCCCTTTCACATTTTTTGTCTTTTTTTGTCTCTCAGGGCCAGTCCGAGGCATATAGCCAGACAGTGGAATATGTGTTATTATCAGTCTCCAACTGGTCTATATGAACACTGAACAGAAGGGGTCCCATCAGAGTATCAGGCAGGCAGAACTGAAAGAGTGCTATTCTTCCGCTCGGGTAACACAATCGGCACAACCAGCCGGGACCTGAGGAAAAGTATTAGAGGGAAGCAGAAACAACGATGGAGCAGGAATGACAATGCCCATTGTTCACGATGTATTGAGTGCAGTCTGGCATGTTTCATATTCTGGGCTGGTATCTCCCTATTTTGTCCTCTTTTATTCATGCTTTCATTCTTTCATCCTGTCTGTTGGCCTCTCTGTTCCTTCTTAAGACCCATGGATCTCTGAGTTTCTCTATCTCCTGGCTCCAACTATTTCATTCTCTTCATTAAAACAACAACTCTCGGGATCTCCCCCAGGTTGTTTCGGGGACTTACATCATCATCACCATCACCGCCATAGTCATTATCATCAACAAACCTCATTAGTGGCAGCTAGCAACAGAAGCAGCAGCTCTGCAGCGTAATATCCTTACTCATTCTTTCAACCTGCTCCTCTGCATGAACGATCAAACGCGGGGGGAAGTTAAGTAAACATTTCATATTGCATTACTGATTCAGTGCCATGCTGCTAACATACTAAACAGATCATTACACTCCTATGAGCAGATGAAATGATGATGATGATGATGATATTTTCCACCAAGCACAGACTCTGTCAGGGCAGGATTGAAAATATGAAAAAGAGTTTTGTGAAAAATGCAAAGGAAAGGTCTGATTTCATTTGCTCTGGGGGGAATTTTTTTCCTTTTTTTTTTGAGAAAAAGAAATCATTTCTAAGACAAGGATTATCATTCTAAGCCACTCCTTTAATAAGAGAAAGAGTAAAATAATCCTAAAGTGAAATGATGAGATTTCTGTCACTGAGAAATAAAATTGCGGGGAAGGAGATATTTTTCTATCTTAACATTTTAGTTCTAATTGTACATACTTTGACAGCAGGCTGTAGGAAATATGGTTGGCAGAAGAGATTAGCATAGGAACCACAGGTCACCATTGTTGTGAACAGGGAGTGTCATATATTTGGTTAGATGATTTTATATATATCGCAAGGTAGCATTCCTAACAGATCTTCTCTTAGCAGACACTTCATCCCTGCAGAAAAGCACAGGTGTAATTAATCACGTTAATGATGCTGGTTCTGTGAAGCAGCGTGCACAGTGAGGCTAGCTCTGGAACACCTGAATGGAATGCAGCCACTTACTCAACTGGCATTCAACAATTCAAACTGTGTACAACTGTCTTTTAATTACTCTATTTGACTGAGAGATAAAGATATTTACTGTTCAAAAACGTCATAAAAACCACATCTAAATATTATTTCACTGTCAGTTTGTTGGTCAATTGGTCTGTTTGTGGATTATAGCTCTGTTTGTCCATCAGGCTGTGCATTCAGAGATCATCTTCTGTATACCTTGGTTGTAACAAATCATTGTTACTGTTGCCTTCCTATTGGCTCACAGCAATATAGCCATTCTCCTCTGACCTGTGGCATCTACAGGGCATTTTCATCCAAAGAAGTGCTTGACTTGATTCACCAAGTCACTAAAATGTGGTTGACTGATTAAACATTTGCATTAACAAGCAGCTGAACAGGTGTACAGTCGGGGTATGTCTACAAAAAGTAAAAAAAAAAGGTGTATGTGCAAAAGCTGATGGGAAGAATATTGTGTATATGTACTGCACGGTAAATACTGCAATAACTATCATGGCATCATGATGGCAGTGATATGCAACAAGTAGCTATGTTGTAGATATAAACAGTGATAATGACGCTGATGTTGGTAGTCGCAGCACCGGTATGACAAAAAAAATGTGAACGATGGCGGCATTGTTGATGAGAAGAATGAGAAGAATGGCAAAATGATGAAGGAAATGAGCACTGTGGCACGATGATGACGACGGTAAAAAAAGCCATAATGATGGTAATTGAAGTGATGAAGAGAGTGAGAACAGCAGAAATGGATAAAAAAAAAGTGATTTTCATGGGGTGATTTTGTTGATGATGAAGCTGGATTACACTGATGCTAGAAGAGATGATGGTGATAATTCCCAATGATTGCACTAGGGTGATGATTCTGAATACAATAGCTGAGTTGTTGACAATAACAAGATTAATGACACTGATACTAAAAGAAATGATGATGACGATGATAGCAGTGATTGTGCGCATATGATGAATATGATGATGATGTCGAAGATAGTATGATTAGTAATGGTTTTGAAGACTAAGATGAAAGGAGCATAATGAGTCACCTCCTCTCTGCTGTTTGCTCCCCCTCCTGTTGTCCAATTTTAAGACTCCCCACTGCATACCATCTTCACCCATGTCCCCCATCTCTCCCCCCACTGAGCAGGTTTGTGAGAGGACAATCAGAGCGCTCCATTAAGATTCCTTTTCCTTCGCTTGTGTTACCTCTCTGAGGAAAATGAAGAAGGAGAGGGCAGATGTGAGAACATTACTAGTTCTTTGGCAGTTTTGTCTTTTCTGCCGATAAAAATGGGAAAATGAGCAGATTCACCACTGATGAGATGCTTCATTCTTTGAGGCGTCACCTTTAACTCCCTCGCGCAGCCGCGGGAAGGTGTTTTGTCACAAATGAGAGGGAGATTACTCATTTATTCTTTTGTGTCCTCCGTTTTTTTAATACTTTGGTCGTATGTATGTGTGTGCACATGCCTCCCAACTCTGTGCGCGCGTGCGTGCATGGGTCTTTATTTCTTTGTTCATTTGATGTGGGTGTTTAGGTGCAGCTTAGGAGTGTGTAAGTGTGTTGGCGTCAGTGGCAAAAAACGGTCCTTACACCGGTTTGAAGAGCCTAATCAAAGGCTGGCAAAATTTTCTCGCTTCTTGTGTAGTTCCGAACCTTCCCTATTTTTTATTTTTTTTGTACTCCCTCCTCTCCCGCCCACTCTCATCTCTGATTACTGAAGGGGTTGCAGGAGGGCTCTGTTCTTCACCGAGTTTTTCGATGACATCCTTCATAGCTGTTGCACTGACTACGAGCACGTGTTTCCTTATAGGAGTCTTTGAAGAAGCAGAGCTTGTGAAGAAACAGTGAAGGTCTGCAGTCTTTATTTTCCAACTGTGGACACTGGTGGATAACATGAAGCCAGCTGTGGCACCAATCATCCAAAGCCTGAGGTTCAGTCAAAGACAGGAAGGCAGGAAGGAAAGGCAAGATAGTAGGAGATGTATTTATAGTACATGCACAGTGCTGAATTATATTTGCCTAATAAGGGAAATGGCTCTAAGGAGCTTCCTCGTTTTGGAGATAAGGATGTGTTAAGAAATAGAAACGAACTGTTCCAGTTTAAATAAAGTTTGAATTTTTTACAGTTTTTTTTTTTTTTTTTTGTCAGCCATGTATCGTAATGAGATTAGTGTCTGATGCAATTACGCCGTGATTTTTTTTTTTTAAAACGACAAATACAAAAATGTTTCAAATGGATCCAAAATTTAAAAGGGAAGAAAGGGCGATGTGATGGACAAAAACCTGGGGGAAAGATGGATGGAAACAAGGGGAAAAAGTGGGATGAGAATGAAGAGAAGAGCGTGAGAGATGTAGAAAAAGAGAGAAAATTGACAGGAGGCGTGTATGGCTGTCTCTGGGTGCAGTGAGGAGTATAGGCTGTGGCATCCGCTAGTGGTGCTGCATACTCTGTGTTTGATCAAACACACTTCAAACACCCTCTCTGACTTCCTCTTGCAGAGGGCTGGGAGACGAACGTGCGTGCGTCTTCTCCTGAATGCGCGTGCGGCTGCGTGTTTGCTGAGGAAAGCGTTATTGATGTTTTGTTTATCTAAAATGGGTCATCCCTAAACAAAACAAGCACAGTGACTACAGTGGCTAAGATGTTCACTGCTGTAAACTGCGGTTTCCTTGCGGCTCCCAGTTCAGTGAATAATGTTGACGAATGACCCTGTGTGTGTGTGTGTGTGTGTGTGTGTGTGTGTAGTTGTACTGCTCTGTGTGTGTGTGTGTGTTTCCACAGCTGAACGTGTGTGCACTATTTCTCTATTATCTTTGCCCCAGTCACGTTTTTCACCTCTATTAAGTTATTCGCCATTAAATGCTCTCTGCTTCGACTTAATTTCATGTCTTCATTTTCTCCATGTTCCCCCATTGTGGAGCTGTGCATCTCTACGTCTTAAAGAACCACGACTCCAGAGAGCTCATTAAAGCCATTAGCAGAGAGAAGTCACAGAATAGTTAGGCTCTCTCGCTGTTGTCTCATTTCATATTGCTAACAGCTCCAGTACAGATTAACCAACCTTTGACTCATCCACTTATATCTGCTTGCCCGTCACCTCCTTTAGGTCATGCATGCTGCATAATGTGCATACTGTAGCCCACTATGATTTCCTTAATTTTCCTCTATTAAAATCATGTTACCTCAGTCATCCTGTCACATGAAAGTTTGATTAGGAACATTATTGAACATTAGATTGATGAATTATTGATCAGCAAGGTGGGAAGTCTGTGGGGAGTGGATTAGACATGAGTCAAGAAGTCCTGTTTGTGTGAGTGTTTAAAATATGCATGGAACTGTATATGCATAGGTGAAGCTGAGTGCATATATGAGAGTTTGTGGTCATCTGTTTAAAAAAAAGTGCATTTTATCTGCTAAAAGTAGAAGAACCCAGCATGCTTATCAGTTTGAAAGTAAGTGATAACTCAGGCTGAGGTTGATGGTATATCAGTAATGATTCTGTGTTAGAAGATCATTCAAAATGCTCTGTGATGTGAACAATTTCAGGGTCTCTCACCGTGTGAGTCTTGCATGGATTGCAAAAAGGCTTCAGTTCAAAGCTGAGACAAAACCCACAGTTTTTTGCAAAGAATCAATAGAACATGTTAATTTACAAAACTGTGAACAGAATATACCAACTGTAGTTGCATAATTGTTGGTCAGTTGAATCAGCTGTAGGTGGATGTGTGAACAATGTGCTGGATAAGGTGTTAGATAATGTGAAAATGTAATTGTTTATATGATTACAAGTTCCGGGAAAACACAGTGACTGCATCTGTAGCTCTGCCTGCTTGGATCCATGAAGTCAAAACATCTGTCCAATCAGAGCCGCAGGGCTCTGTAGAAGATAGAAAACATGGATGTAGTGCCAGAGCATGAGGGGAGTACTAAAAGCTCACCTAGCAAAGCACGAGTATATTTATAAAGTGTGATCAAAACATTCTGGAACAGGTCCATGAAGATCAAAAGCCTTACCTGATTAAAATTTAGTCAATCTCCAGTTCAAGGTCACCTCCTCGGGCATCTCGTTTTTAGATCGCCCCCTGGAAGTCCCGTTCTTACCAGTTCCACTGTGTGTTGATTTCACTGCAGACAATTTGACCTAGATTTCATATCATATGTAATGACCCAGCAGTTTTCAAATAAAGGATCGACAGTTTCCAAGCAGAAGACTGAGAAGCATGCAGTTTTTTTTTAATAATTTCATTTTTTTTTTTACATTAATCAGGTCACATGAATTCATCCTCCCTGGGGCGACTGTCAGAGCTCTACTGTAACGTCCTAAGGGGGCTGAGGGTGAACATTCAGCAGAAATCAACTGAGCTATTTTGTGCCAGCGCTTGATTGCACAGGGTGCCTTGTAAATAGCTTTTTCTCACATGAATACAATTGTTGGGTACCACCTTGACTAGGGGTGTCAAACATAAGGTCCGGGGGCCAGAATTGGCCCAGCAAAGATTCCAATCCGGCCCACTCTACAGTCTTAAAAAACATGATTTCGTGCTTAGATTTGGAACTTGTATCTGTATTTTCATAAGTTTTAGAGATTTTCCTAATGATAAAGGCCCCCCACCGCCCATTGTCATCCATACAACACCAAACTACAAGGACATTTTCTGTAAATTAATAAAAAAAAACCTTACAGTCTGAGCAATGATCTATCAGAACCTTTTCTGTAACGTTACACGTTTATCATGTAGTTTCACTGGTCCGGCCCACTTTACATCAGAGTGGGCCATATGTGGCTCATGACGTAAAATGAGTTTGACGTCCCTGACCTAGACCATTCACAGTTTGCCTCCCTGTCACTGCTTCAGCTTCATGAAAATGAAAATCGAGTTAAAGGTTCACTTTCGGCACACTGTGAATCTATGACTTGATTTATAGGCTACAAGAGATCGAGTGCACAGGCACAGGTCCAAGTGGACAGAACTGGACTTCTACAAAGTGATCTGAAGATTTTTGGCTTTCATAGCCTCCTTACTGGCGCACCCCCATATTAATATATACATATAAAGCAGGATATTATGGTGTTCTCTCATTTATATAATGTAGCACTTGATTAAACACTACTTATCATCAAGATGTTTATTAGAAAGTCCCAGTCCCACCCCAGCCATCCAAGACCAGTCAAGATTATGGTGACCAAAATAGGCAACTATCATTCTGTTTACCTAAAGTTCAATGACTTAAGTTATATAAACCTTATAAACCTTTAGAGGTAAGGTTACAGACACCAACACCAACATTAGTAGGACTTGATGTAGCCCGGAACAGCAGCCACATATTCACACACACAAATGACCAATCGGCATAATTAATCAAGCATTCCACAAACATGCTCATTAACATTAAAAATGACATATACCCTGGAAGGGTAAACCACATAAACGCAGACTCGTGCACACACAGACTGAGAGAGGGAGGACCAAAGCAATGCACCATAAAATACACTTAACAAAAACTCCCCAATAAATAATATTTAGGTGGGCAAGAGGCTACACCAGTCTAAAATTGTAAGTCAGCTTAGTTTTGATTAATAAAGCAGAAGACGACCGCTGGAAGTCTTTGAGCAGTGTGATGGAACTGTAGGAAACAATTCATTTAGGGAAATATGTATCTGGGTCATGTGTGGAGCACCTCGACAAATGATGGAAAGGCCGTGTCTGCTGTCACCGCTCTTCAGCTGCTGTACAAGCACTTCATCTTCTGCATTATCCACTAACAGAAAAGTGTGCCGCCGGTGCTGCCAGGTTGTATTAATGACTTCTCACCAAAAGCATTTGACCGAGGCAAGCAAGCACCGACTCTCATAAACTCATATTCCCAGCTTAAAAATGAGCGTTCTTGCCCTTTTGAAGTGTTTATCTTTCTAAATAGTGGCTGCATACATGGAGGGTTGGGTCAAAGGAGAGCCAAGTGCTAAGTTGCATGGTTATGCTGACAGGAGAAGGGTTCAATTAGCAGTTGAGCTGTCAGGTACTCGACAGTGGCACTTGTCGAGGAGAAACTGATAAAGGGATAGTTTTGCAGAGCTTGAGCTCAATTTTTCCTTCTGTTTTTCATAATGTCCTTCAATATCACAAGAATGAATTTTTTAGTGGTCGTAAATTATTTGGATAAAAGCAAGGAGTGGGTGAATTATTCAAATGTTGCATGTAATTCAGGGGACCTTTGGAGGGTGCAGCTTTAAACGGGTGAAACAGAACAAAGGCTTCAAATGATTGTTATTGCCCATAGATGAAGCCACGCTTTTAACCAAGGTCATCGCAATTAATTTTCTTCTCTGAAGCCTGGCTATGCTCATAAACTGCATTCATCCACTCCACAATTATGGAAAAGATATAAGACGATAAAGAACTTAAAAAGATCTCCGTATTTAAGCTAAATGATACTTTTGCACTTGGATGTAACTATGGACTGCAGTAGAGTCCTTGATCAGATATAACTTTTTATACATTTCTATGAGGTAGAAGTCAAACTGTATGATTAAATAGTAAAAAAATAATTATAATTATTTGCGCATTGTGCAAAGGTTGGTAAACAAGGTTCAAATGAGTTTTTAAGGTGACAGGATAATAAATCTAAAGACACTACTTTTCGTCTCATCCCTGCAAAGAGGAAACAAATAGGCCCAGAGTGTCAGTTACTGCTCTTTTATTTAGAAGCCCCATTTGTTGACTGGCTCTAAACACACTCTGACCAAAGCATCTTGGGAGCCACTTAGCAAACAACTCAGTCAGTAATGAGGAAGGTAGCATCGCTCTCCGCAGAGGGTCTCCCTTTTCTTAAACCCATTTTCCAGTTTGCTGATGGCTTTCTGTCTTGCTGCGTCTCTCGGCTGTGACACCGACTGTCACCATCTGCATCCAAATTATACGTGCCCACGGAGAGGCAGGAAAGCTCACATTTTCGGCAGAATATGCCTACCAGGAAGGTTTTGGGATAATCCAAGTCAAATAGCTGTGGGCAACCACTGCAGATCAGATCCTTCCCAGGAAGGGACTTGCTTACCAGGCACGCACCCTTAGGCCACGCTTATGGGTGAGTTTTAAGTTGTCGTCAGAAGACAGAGAGAGGAACACTTGGAAAGTTGTTGTCACTTTTTATTGACAAAAGTCAGTTGCGCAGGAAGCCGTGTTTTTGTACTCTGTGAGGCTCAAATCGGCTCAATTACATGTGTACTGAATGCTTGTCTCGTTGAATGATGTGAATCGTCAGACACGTTTTGTTCTGGGATCCATTTTATTTCTAACACTAAACTTCCTCTTTTTTCTCTCTCTCTCTCTCTAATGATGATTCTTTTCTCACTCCCATTGTTCAAAGCGTTTCTGTGATTCCCTCCTCACAACCATCAGAAAGTATGAGTGTAACAAAGACTCAGCCTTTCAAAACACTTCTATTCTCAATGAGATTGTTGGCATTCGCTGTGAAAATCTAAAAAAAGGGGAGAAATTATTCAAACATGAGTGTGCATGCATGAATTGCAGGCGGTGACTAGTTGCTTTTTTCCATGTTTTACCCACATGCAGATTATGCATGATTTCTCCTGGGACTGCATGGCACACCAATGATACCTTCTGTCATAGATATTTAGATATTTATTATCAGCTGGCCCAAATTTTGCTGGAGAATTCAAATCTAAGCCCTCTGCACTGTGCAGATTCACCACACGGATCGAGTGCAGGCCTCAGGCACAGGCAGAAACAGTAATACAAACTTTAGTTTCCCGTTGTCATCCCCGGCTGCATCACTTAAATCAATTGCTATGAAATCTTTTTCAAGCTTAATCTGATTTTTCTTTATCTGTGCAGCGATAACGGCATTAAAAACAAACAAGACAAGATGGAAATCCAGGTTAAAGACTAACTTTCTGAAGGCGCAGTGTCAACCATACCTCAATTTAGAAAAACCGAGAACAAGCGAAAAACACATGACTGCTGTAACTAAACACTGCATGCAGGGAAAATGTAACATAAAGCATTAAACAGATTAGAATATAACCCCCAAAGAGAGGATGAGTCACAGAGGAGTTCAAATGCTAATTTGCAATAGTATTAAGTGACTCTTTCTTCAACATACATGGTGCTTTTGTGGAAATGGTACTAGTTTGTCTTCTATATATGTAGAGAGCGCGAATTTCAAGGCTCTGATGAAACATTGATGCGAGAGGAGAAAATACCCAATTTGGTCGGCAGAGATTAACACAAAAGCATAAGAAGCTGATAAAAGGCCCTCTCATCTCTGAAAGCAAACAAATGAAGCAAACATGAACGGTACCAAAAAAAAAATTAAATCAAAAGGCAAACCAAATTAGAAAACGAGAATCTGCAGTAAACATCAACCGATATCACAGGCACTGCCAGCAGATCAACAGAAACTGGACATCTTTCAATCTGAAAATATGTGAATTTATTTTTATTCCCAAGAAGCTGACTCTTCAGAGACGTGAGGAATTTCTTTTGACAGCAGTGACAGGCAGGAAGTCTTCCCTGCATTTTCACCACAGTTGATTTGGTTTGCATCTCAAACGCAGGATTCTCTCTCACATCCCTGAAGCACTTTAGCTTCGAACTGTTGCCATTTTTCCACCAAATGGACAAATATGAACCGAGGACGGTGCTTTGAGGGGAAAAAAAGAAAATCTACCCAAATCAGTTAGCGGGTGTGAGTAGGTGTGTGTCTGTGTGCGTGTGTGTGTGTGTATTCCTCTCCCAGCATTCCCCCATCTGCAGAGGAAAGAACTCGCTGAACTGTGAACCAATGAGCATCTCAGCAGCAGAAAGATGCTGCTAGGAGCGGTTCCTACATCCAGCTGTGGACCTATGCATAACACACACACATTAAACACACGTCTAGTACACATCCTAAACAAACACAAAGTCTCTGTCTTAAGGCCATACAGTGGAGGTGATAGACTCCTTTCCTCTTTCTTCTCCTTCCACTCCTCTTCATCACAAGGTAACATGTTATGTATACGGAACACGTTATCTCCTACTTTTTGCTGCCATTTCTTTTTCTCTCTCCTTCCATCTCTCCTTTTTTTTTATATCTAATACACAGAGACAGGGTGGATGTATAATTCATATCCCCTCTGCCAGCCGTGCTCCTCTCGGTGTGTGTCTGTGCATATGTGTATGTGAGAGTGTGCATGTTTGTGTTTGCGCTGCCACCATTACTTCTCACCCAAAGATGCAAAGCGGAAAGAACGGGTCATCTAAGTACACGTGTGTTCCTGTGCACTTGTGTGTCTTTACACTGATATAAATCTTGCATGGTCGTGGGAACTCCCACTCGCTCATTTTGCTGTATGTTTCTTTACATGGCTCGGGGTTAAAAGGAGTGAGCGTGGGTAAAACATTTGACGTCTGTTTTTCCTTTGGTGTATTTATTGGTTTTGGGATTCACATTTATCTCGGCGTAGCGTGCTCTCCCGCACTGCTTATGAAACTGTAAAAGCAGGCCAGCGTTTGCTCTCTGATGGCAGACATGCTTCTCTGAGCTCGAGTTTCTCTGAAATAGAATTTGGTAGGGCAAGACCCACCTCTCTTCTCCACTCAACCATACACTTACTCATTCCCTCTGGGGAGGGGAGAGGCAGAAAGAACGAGGTACGGGAGTGGGAGGAAGGAGAGAGAGAAGCGATGAAAGAGGGGTATAAAGTGCAAAGGAGGGAAGGGGAGAAAAGAGGGAAATGGCTGGAAAGGGACGGAAGCAAAAAAGAAGCAAGTGAGAAAAAGAGAGGATGGATACATCTGCTCGAGTAATGCATTTAAATCCCATTTTAAGGTAGATGAACCTAACCCCAGTATTTCCATAGGACGGTAATTTACTACCACTTTACAAGTGGGAGATGTTGAGATTAAAATATTGCACCTTTAATAATATTTCTGTGACCATCAGAATAATTTATAACTGTGCAGACTAAAGGCCTGGTAATGCTGTGCTATAATACATTACTACACTATTTATATTTTAAAATGTCAACAAGTTCTCTGAAGAGACCAAGAATTAATCTGTCCCACTAGATACAATGTGTATACCTAAGGTCTGATTTAAAGGTGAATGCTTTATCACATAAAGTCTCACTTCAGGTCTTGGATACGCTATTAAAAGTTGTTATATACCTCAGTGGCACTGATGTCATTGAATTACAGTCAAGATCGTTTCAGTTGCATGGGCTATTGCACTGTAGCTAAGCACAAGAAGCAACAGGGGCATTGGTCAGAGTAGCAGCATCTGGATAGCTGAGGAAACTCAAGTTCTATTAAATTCACATCTTTATTATGGGTTGAAGTTGAACTATATTTGAGGGTATACCCCATTGAAATGTAGGGATATGTCTGGCTAGCTATAGTCTGCCAAGGCTGAGGTGAGGTATGTTTTTAGTCCTGTTTTTTTTTGTCTGGCTGTCTGTATGTTGGGAAGACAGGCTAGACTAAACTGTTTGCTGAGGCAGGTGCTCCTATTGATCAGTGGTACCAAAGTAAAATCTCAGCTTTGAGTTTTAACAAGCTTCTGTATTTGAAGTGGAAAATGTCTCCTTTTTTTTTTTTTTTAACAAGTCCAAAATGTCAGAGCTCCTCAGTTTAACCCAAAATACGTGGCACACACGAGTCTGCGTGGCTGTGCTGTCGCCGCACATCTGCGGCATGCAGAAAGCAATCTATGGATCACTGCTCTGTGTGAAATAAAAAGAATCAAGTTTAGTGTATAATAACACAAACTGACCTTTAGTTGAGTCACATTAACATTAACTGCTTTGCCAGAATGAAAAGTTACAGCTTAATGCTCAAGTTCATTTAATGCATTTTATGGCACATTTTATTTCACAGTGATTCAGCAATGAAAGAAATCTGGAATTGTGGAGTTCACCAGACCTATAAGGCCACCTGTCACATCCCCCCAAAACCTCTCTCTGAATTTTTAGGGGTTGAGTTCTATTGTCAAAAAGGTAGCAGCCAGTTTTTGACAAGAAGAAGGTGTAAAATAAAGAAGACTGATTGTGCTTCCACTTTTGTGACATTTCCTTTTAAATTGGCCTTTTTCCTGACAGTATTCTATGAGTTTTATCAGTGAAGCACTACTTTATTTGATTCCCCTTTGCCATAGAGCACACTTTTCACCCATTCAAGACTCACTGCTCAAACACAGTATTACACTTTAATATGGATATGTACAGAAAAATGCAGAAAAATATATCTGAATTGCATGATTCACTCTGGTTTCCATAACATTTTCTAAAAACTAGTGTCCATCTGGACTATCACTCAGATATTATATATTTATAACCTTTTCTTAATAATGTGGTTAGTGCTGTCGCCTTACAGCTAAAGGGCCTTTTATGTATGAAGCTTGCATGTTTTCCATGTGTTTTCATGGAGTCCCAGCTTCCTCCCACAATCCAAACACATTTTATGCATTTTACATTTGTTTTATGTGTCCAGTGTGTGTGTGGTTGCCTGCTCTAGGGCACACCCCGCCTCTCGCCTGTGACAGCTGGGATAGGCTCCAGCTCCCCGCGTTGGATTAGCGGTTAAGAAAATGGATGGAAAATGGATCTTCGGTAGGAACGAGTGACTGGAAGTCATTAACAGGATGGAGAAGTTTGGAAATACTGAGAGAAAGACTTGTTCACTGCAGACATTTTGACATGTCGTTACAGGGAAAGCAGAGGAGTAAGTATAAACAGTAATGATGACTGAATTCCACTTAGGCGAGCCTTTTCCCTGCTCCTGGCAGTGGTGGATTATTGGGATACACACCAGAACTCGGCAGTCATTAAGGTTTTTCATTACAGCTGTGTGTTTCTTGTAGAGACGAGTCAGAACATCTCTGCAAAAGATCTACATTAGTTAGTAAGAAATGAGCTCTTTGACCCGCTTTAAAATTAAATGTATAACTTAAGTAACTTAAATTCAGAGTTTTTCTCCAACTACTGGTGGATACAGATACAGAAATCCATAAAGAGAGGAAGCAAACGAGAGAGGGTGGAAGGAAAAGAACACAGAGGAGGTATATGTGCAGAGAGCAAAGTAATGTAGAGCAAAAACAAAGAAGAAAAAAAGGAGGCCAAGATGGGGAAAAGAGCTATAAGCCACCTAAAGCATGTAAAGGAAACAAGATAAGAGCACGAGAGAGTGAGGCATAAAGCGCAGGGAGAACTGTTATGGGATGGGTGGGGGTGGAAAAGTGCAAAAGGGAAGGCACAAGCCAAGAGGAGAACATGTAGAGATAAAAAGAGAAACAGAGAGTGAGAGGGCGACAAAAAGGAGGGAGAGGAAGCATCGACTCTTCTCCCTCTTATGGGTGACTGAGTATTGGGAACAGTCAGCTGAGTCCATGTCAAGAGGAAAAGAACCTAAACTAGAACGGAGCTTTACATGCGCAGTTTAGCCCGCCGCCACAGCACTGTAGACAGCCGACGCACTAATGGACAGCCAGCAGAGCGGCAGGGAAAGATAGACGAGGTAGAAAAGAGACTTGGGGAGATGTTTCAATTGAAAAGTAGAGGAAAAAAGTGCATTCATGTACTTTACTGTAGTTCTTAGTGATAGCTGGACTCGGTGCAGGAATTGACTGGCTCACTATCTGAAAAATTGCAAACAGAGCAGGAAGAGGAGGTTCACATGGGAGATGCTTTGATTAAAAAAAAGTCTCAAAACTCATTTAGAGTAACTTGCTGCTGCCGCTGTAGCTCTGTTTAATAGATGGCAGGCAAGTGGAGGAGGGGAGGAGAGGAGAGGGAAAGTTACATCAAAGTGCAGTTGGTGATAGGAATGCATTAGATATAAGCGCTGCCCTGATGTTTGGAATTTCAAAGCTTTAACATTTTTGCTTCCTATCCTGGGATCTTGGTGTTTTTATTACTTTGAGGGTGTTTTTCACTAAGGAGAGCGGGTGACCGTGGCTAATTCTGTTCAATAAAGCAAATGATACGTGCTGCACAGCGCCTCATTTCTCTATTTAATGGACAGCAAAGCAAAGAGAGGCAGAGGTGGGAGAAAGTGTCTCCAAGCTCATTTAGTGTTTTCGCTGGCTGTAGCTGCTTAGTGCTCACTTCAGTGGACATAAGGCAGAGGGGGTTAGAGGGAGAGAGAGAGAGACAATGGAAAACCCTCACAACATTTTAGTCCGCACTGCGAGAAGTTTATCAAAAGTTGCAATCCATCCATCATTAGGACAATTTTCTCTTCACTCCATTCAGTTTTATTCACAAATGGACAACAACTGATTGAAACATGTTTTTCTTATTTAAATGTAATGTTGCAAACTTGCAAAAGTCTTTTAATTTTACAATAGAATAATATAGAATAGAATTCAACTTTGTCATTGCACACGTCACAAGTACAAGGCAGTTTGCCTCCATCCAGAAAGTGCTTTAGCAATAATATCGATATATTACAGAATATAGATATTCTATGTGTGTATATATATATATATATATAATATTCTTTTATAGATATGATACAATGTACACGGTATGAAGGTATGTTATGAATATACTATAACTATAAGTATGTACAGGCTATAACTGAATGTACAAGCTATGAACAGGTTATATGTATGGTTATAAATATGAAAAACTATAGCAGATTATAGATATACAATTGCAAATATTAATAAACAGTTATAAAACTATAATTATTGTACTGTACAGTATGATTGTCTGGACAGCATTTACAATAATGCAATCGAGATCATTGAGCTATATGGATAAATTATACAGTAGTTATATAAAGTGCCAGTTGTTGTAAGTGGCGGTTCAGTCCATGTTATTATTGTGTGTATGACGGTACAGTCAGCCATTTGTTTGTATTTGTCCATTGCTTGTATGTTCAGTTATGGGTAGTTGTAAGTGTATGTTCAGTCCATGAGTTTTAATGTGGGAGAGGTGTCAGGAGGCAGAGTTCAGGAGTCTGACAGTCTGATTAAGTCTGATAAAATACCTGTTAGTATAAATAAATACCAGTTAGTGCAGATCAGAGCACAGTTTATGTGCATTTACTCAACATTGGACTGTACAATATATATGAATAAATCATGAATATATATATGTGTGTGTGTGTGTGTGTGTGTAAGGATATAAGACAAATTTTACTATATACATATTATTATTCAAGAAACAACACCACAGCATACAAACAGGAGCAAAAGAAACATTTTAGTCACTGTTAGGATTTCCCTCAAATCACACTCGGATTTTCAGAAAAGCAATGTCAAATTTCACTCACAGCAAGCATCACTCATGCCCCGTAGGTTGTTTGCTGCTACACACAAAAGCAGTTTATGCTCGTCCAAATTTAGAAACACCAATATGGCAACTTCATAAGAATAGCGTCACTGATCCAAATGTTTTATTGCATTTCTATTTCTTCTCATTCCTATTCATCGCACATCAAACAATTCTCTGGTGATTGTGAACAATAGAGACCTGTTTCACCACAACCGTTCTAATATGAAATAGTAGGTAAACACAGGTGTTACTAATCACATTAATCACAGCTCTGTACCTAAATAGAGCAGACTCTTTGTTAATGTGATTAGTGACACCTGTGTTTATTGAGTGTTTCGCGTCAAAACGGCGGCTGTAAAATCAGCTTATAGGCTCTAAAATTGTGTGGTATTTTGATTAAATATATTAACTTAAGCAGAATTTGTATTCAAGCATTGAAAATATCCAAACTGTATTTTGATAGAGAGGCCTTTTTTTTTTTTACTCCCTAGACTGAAGAGCAGAGCCCTGGGAAGGGCCTTGAAGTTGTATCGTCAATACACAACATTATATAACTCCAGGATGAATCAAAGTATGTCAGTCTTGCAGTCTAGCATACTTTGCAGACGAGAATAAACAGTCTTGCAGGAAAGACGAGGAAAAACGAGGAAAAATGTTAACAGCACAGATGTGACATTAATTAAATTTCCACTCTTTATGACGATACACACACACACACACACACAGGTGAGCAAAACCTTTATGAAACCAGAAAAAAGGGTATTGCCAGTATTATATCTATGAGATCCCTTTATACACAGCTGTCAAAAACTATACGCCTAGTGCACACAGCTGACTAGAACATTTCTAAATATGATATTTTAACAGACTTAAAGGCCCACTTTGTGCAGCATGCAACACAGTCGTAAACATTTTTGCTGCAGAAGAATCAATAGGAAAAATTGCTCTGTGGCAACTCATAATACGCCAAGGCTTTACCTTCATCTGAGTGCTCCACTTATAATGCTTAAAATGTGGCTTGGAGCTCAGGGGTTTAAGGAGATTAAGTCCCTCTTGAGGGCATTGATGCCCAAAGTGTTCAAAATGTCTTCAGGTACAGGTGTGTGAGTCCCTTCTGTGCCATGATGGACAGTAGGCTTGGTTTTAATCACCTCAATTTGGAGAGTGATCACAGATGAGGCCACTGATGGGGGTAAACACAGGTACAATTCCTCAGTGTGTGATGTTATAAAAATCTTGCACAATTAGCTACTGGTGACTAGGCTATGAAACATTGTTTGACCGTGATGCTTGGAGTTATTTTAAGAAATAATAAAGATTTGTTAATGTTACATATTTATTTAAACGTATGAAATCAAGTGTTTTATAGATAAATAAACAGGAATGCTATTTGAAATGTTTTAACATCTTTATTTGTTTATGTACTTTTCTGCATTTGTCAGGCGGTGCTGTGATGTCTGCCTTTTGTGACAGGGGGTGCTGCAGCACCCGCAGCGCCACTACTTCTCATGGCCCTGTTTAAAAGTAAACAATAAAACAGCAACTACATAAAAGCTGGTAGTGTGCTTTAGTAACACATATTCCCATCAAATCAAGTTGCAATTCAAAATAACTGCTCATAAATTAAGATGACACCAAAAACATAACCTGTAGAACTGAGTTACTAAATTTTGTCATTGAAGATGATTTCCTGAATCAAAACGGAGCTTTTTAAACTTTTAATTCCAAGTAATTGTTGTTTCAATGTAACAAAAACTACATACTTAACACTGAACCTGCAGTGCCAGGTTTTAATAGTACTAAATCAGTATGTGTTTCACACACTTTTACAGACAACAGTCACTGTTTTATCTCTCTCCATGCCACTGATTTTCAGTCCGGTTCTTGTGTAATTTAGCGTATCTCAGAATTCAGATTTCAGCTAACATTTCTTTGGAAATCACCATGTTGATGCAGTACTATTTTATTCCTGTCAAACTGAGTTATTTTTTAAAGAATCAGCTAAAGAAATGTGAATAAATTACATATTTTTGTGACAGATTTCAAATAGCCAAGTGCATAAGGATTCGATTTGATTTCTTTGTTATATGTAGGCCCAACAGTGGTTCATCCATTTAATTAGATTCCTTTTTTATGCCTAAATGGCTCAAAGGTCTGATGAAAGGACAGGACTGAAAAAAGTGAGGAAGCAACCAGTATATAAAAGTATATTTTAAAAAATTACAACAAAATATGTTTCCTTGGAAACAAAATATAAAGAAATAAAGGCTGGCCCAAGACATGTGCACAGCCCTTGCACTGTACAAGACCTGAAAAACATCTGAACAATTCCTCTTAGAAGAAGAAATCCCAGTGCAGCCAACAGCGAAATGGCAACAACAACAACAAGCTTCTGCGCATTTTATCTTAGCTCTGTGTACCTGGCAGCATGCAGGGAAGGGGGGGGGAAAGAGAGAAACATCCATGAAGAGATGTCAGAGAAAGAGAGAGAGAAAAAAATGTGTCCTCCTGCCTGTTTAGAGTTTCCTTGTCAGTGTAACTAAATAGCTTTCTATTTAATGGACAGCAAACAGAGGGGAGAAGGAAGAAACAGATACACGGTAATAGGGCTGGATATTGAAAAATGAAACCCTGTACTGTGCCGCTCACTGTACAGCACCTCTGTACATCACAGAAAGTAAGCAGACGGTGAGAGACGGAGACAAGAATACACACGGCAGATGCTTTAAAAAGTGTCTCCAAGTCAATTTAGTTTCCCCAAGCCACTGTAACTAAATAGCTCTCTATTTTATTGACAAAAAAGTCCAGGAGAGAAGAGAGAGTGAGAGAACGATGCAAGAGTGATGAGCTGAATGAAAAACAAGCCGCTGGAGACGGAGGAATCCTCTCAACCTCATTTGTGAGCTCTGGTATTTACTGCTGCTATCAGATGTGGATTAGAGGCAGATCACAGAGGCAAGTCGTTTTATCTCATTCACTCGCTGAGTATTATTAAATCATTACTGTCCTGGAGAAAGCTTCTATCTTTCCAGTTTGACATTTTCCTTTAACTAATTAGCTTGTTTAAAACCGCGTGCCCTGTCCAATATGTCTTCTTGTCTCGTTTCGGTACAATAACACATATTAAATGTATATATTAGCCATACAATTCTATTTAATGTCAGTGTGTGGGTAGCTGATGCCTGAGACGACACGGAAAACGATGACAGCGGTAGAAATGTTTTAAATGTGCGGATGTTCAATTAGTGATCTGAGAAGAAATGTGGGGGAGTATTAACACCATTTTAACACTTGTCTCTCATTAAAAACTGAAATGAGCCATTTATTTTGCCTTTTATACTGCATTAAGCACACATTAACAATTTAAAACAGTGAAATATTTGTATCATCTTGGAGACAAGCGTTAGGCTGTTGTGAGTAATGAATAATAATCTAATAGAATAAAGACGATTGCTTTTTTTAACTGGGTCTTTAATTTCTTAGTAACTAATAATTACTAAAAGATTTTACAATTTTTAGTAACTTGGGTTTTTTTATTATTACAGTTTAAATGGTGCACAGTTAATCAGTTCATTTAACTGTAATTGCAGGAATGCCCTCTTTAGCTTCACTGTAGTACTTTAAAGTAAAACTTAAAACATAAAGTATAATGCATCACTGACATGATGGCTGTGCATGGTCAGTTTTGCACATTAAATTAATATATATTTACCTTGACTCAAGGGCTTTGGCTGATGTGAGCCAACTATATTTGGTTTTTCATGCACCGACAATGGCTTGTAAAAATATTTGGAGGGTAAATGAACTGAGCAAAAAATGTAGTGATGGAGACCGGGATTCACATCTTCCAACATATGTTTTGATTAAAATGCTTTTCCTGCTTCGAGAAGACAAATTAGAAGTATTGCTGGTGAACATTAACCAAATTTGCAGTTCATTTATAATATATAAATTAATACGAATGAAGATCATCTGCAGAAATCTGTACTGTGGTGCTGTTGTTAAGTTGTATCCAGGAAACACAAATTTTGAACCAGTAAAATAAACGAAATCATCAAAGTTGTTTGTTTAAAAGTAATATAATAATAAAGAAATTTAAAGAAAGATTGATGGATAAATCCAGTAGCTGTAGTAATTAGAATAACACATTGTCACATAGTAGTGACAATAATATGGATATGCTGAAAAATCTTTAAAACTCTAAAAAGTATCTTTATAGAAGGAATTTTTTTAGAAGGACTCAGACTCTCTTTTTTTAGGTATTAAATCAATAAAGCAAATTTTCACTCTATACCTGTGATTATATTAGAAAGCACTGGGGCACATCTGCAGTGCACCAAGGTTACTAAGTTCAAACCTGCCTGATCCTGTCAGTCTTTGCTTGTCTGCAACTTACACATACACAAGGAGAAAGCTAGGAAAATTAGTCAGTGAAAATGCTCGCAGGAGTACACAGTATGCTGGTTTGGGAGCAGTGTGGTGTGAGATAAATTGATGGGGTGAGAGAAAAGGGGGGAGGAAGTAGCAGGAAACACGGTAGCAAAGCAAAGGAAAGACAACAGAGAAAGAAGAAGGGAACACATGCATCGCTCCACTGGGACTAACAATTCCAGTCTTCCTCCAGACCTTCAAGTCAGAGCCGTCTACCACTTCAGAGAGAACATTGCCTCACTAAACCAACACACACACACATAAACTACCTCCCCTCTGTGTCTCAACGCTCAGAACAGCTGTCAGATACCTCTGGACTCCTCTGGGGGGAGTGCATGTGTGTTTGTGTGTGTGCACTGTAACTGCATGTCATGCAGCTCCACTGCGTTTATCTATGCATGCTTGAACATTTGTGAGCCAGCATGTTTGCATGTGGGTGTCTTGTGAAGTTTCGATGACTAAGGGGCTCATTATTTTTATCTGTAATATTTATACCAAACTCCAGAATATTTACCGTTTCTTTTTTTTTCTTCTTTTTTTGATAAATTAATAAGTGACAGAAAACAAGGATTTTTAAAATGCAGTCATAGCAAAATCTGAGACCAAACTGGATTTTAAAATACCTTTTGCAGCGCAAACGTTAACCTTTTCTTTCCCTCCTTTCTCAGGCTGGTGCATAATCAGCGGCTCATTTGTACCTTCTTTCCCTTTTTTCCTCTTCCCTGTGTTTTACAAGGTATATTTCCTCAGCTATGCCTGGCCTCACTTTGAAGAAAGCACAACAAAACATGTTTGCATGCATGGATTCATTTTTTTATTTTATTAAACATATTGAGCTAAAAAAAAAAATCTGACCATGAATTGTAAGAGTGGTTTTCCAACATGCATTATTGTAAATCTGTATGTGTGAATGAGAAAGAGTGTGCATAAATCTCACCGTCCCACAGCAAGTGTGTATCTTTGTGTGCTATGCGTGTATTTATGCATCATATTAGCACGGAGGCCGGGTAACAAGGCATTAGTGGTCTTACTGTGCTTTCTGTCACTTTGAGTCTTGTTAGAGGCTGTTTTAGCTCTACTAAACTAAATCAATACACAATAGCTATTGCCTTACAACACATGCATGCACTCCCCAGCAACCACAAACACACACACACACACACCGAGGCTGCAAGTGAAATCGCCCAGTCAGCTACGATGTCCAATCAAGAGCTGTTTAAGAAGACAGAGAGCGCTGTTTAGAAGATGTGTGTGCTGCTCTGCAAAACGAGAAAAGCATTTAAAGAGGTGTCGCTCCTGTTAATGACCGGTGCCGCTTGAATTCACCTGCTGCTGTTTCATCAATAATGTTTTAGTGCAGCTGCCAACATGTGCAAAAGTATGTGTGTATGTACCTTACATTATACATATTAGGTATCTTCTAATCTTAAATGAATAAAATAAAACTATCATACATATCCTGAAAAAAACACTCTTTAATTCCACAAGTTTTAAAGACTTTTTTGTTTCAAAGACAGTCTCTTATATTCACAAGAATTATTGTCAAATACTAGAAGTGTTTACTTTTTTAAATTAGTTTTTTTTTTTTTTTTTGACAGGTTTTGTTTGTGGTGCGCCGGCGCAGAGAGCAATTAAAAATGCATACTTTGCTATTTATGGAGTTGAAACCTCAGTGTTATGTGAGGGTGGATCACACGCTACTTCATAACCCGTTCAACCATAATAGTCTGGTGTGTGTGTGTGTGTCAGTGTGTGTGTAGGAAGAGAAGGTTGAACATGTGTGCACCACCCTCTATGTGTATGTGTCCATATGTGGGTGTGTGATGAGCATCTGACTGCTAAAGACCTGAAAAACCATGAATCAATACTGCTAATGAGAGTCTTAGAGCTGGGAGAGGAGGGATATAAAACCTCTCACCCTGTTCTTTCAATTTGTCTTTCCCTCCTCCTTTCCCACCTTCTTAACTCCCTCTCCCTCCTTCTGCATCTCCTCTCTCTGTCTCTGCTTCTGTCTCCGTCCGTATGTTTCTTTGCTCAGTGGCGCGCACCATTTTGTTGCTTCCTATCCTCCCTTCCTCAGTCTCTTGTTCCCCCCCCCCCTCCATTTCTTAGACCCACAAGTATAGGTGATGCTAAACTGTGCCATCATCTCCTCCTCTCAAATGCACTTTCCTCCACTCCTCCACCCTGACAAATTGAATATTCTCTCTAAAGACTTTTTCCAGGAGTGGAGGCATCTCATGTTCTGCTTCCGCGGATCTGCAAACTTAACGTCAATGCCCCAATAGCCCATTATCCACACACCACAGATGTATCCTGCAGCATCACAATCCCCATGTAGCAAAAGACCATCCTGTGGAGGATTTGCAGGTTTTTTTTGCAAATCATGTAGACTTAACATAATTTCAAATGCAGAGCGATTCCACATTCATTGCTGTAGCCCAGCTAATCCTCCAGTTCTTTCAAACTTTAAAAACTTGCTTATTTGTTTGTGTGCATCGAAGTCTAATCATTTTTGTCTGTTCTATAATTATGGCGAATCATGGTTGATTGAGTTGAAACGGCATCACAGTAACAGCTGTATAACAAGAATTGAAGCCTGTTACAACAAATGTGCAACATGATGTGATTATTTCCTCTTACTTATTTTCCAAGAGATCTGTAGGAATTGTTTGTCCTCAGTTTGAGAGCACCACCTATTTGCAAAACGTGACTCCAACATGATTTGTGAACAGAATCAATACTGAGCACACACGAGACTAATCTGGGACTTCTGTAGTTTTGCATTATCATAAGGTGTAGGTTTGTCTCCCTGCATGAATTTCTGGTCAAAATCTATGCAGCAAGAGACAGACTGATATTTTCTAATGCTGCAGAACAGTTGATCAAATGTTGTATGTGTAAAATAAAACAGCTTTCCAGTTAATGACCACTTACCATAGATGACAACAGCATAAAGTGGAAATACTCATCTAATGTACTTTAATGTAATCTACCAATAAATTATGAAAATATATTTGAATTCACACTTAATATTAACTCTAATATTTTACACAAGTTTGTGCACAAGCCTAGTTGGTCATTTTTATATTGAATGAAAAAGGGATGAAAAAAAAAAAAGAACTGTGGATACCTGAGAGCCAAATGCATAAAAATCTATGGCACAAAGGTAGATGTGTGCATACAAATCACCTCTTTGATAAATCCCAAACACTGGGAAATTGTACACATGCCTAAATATCTGATTTCCACTCCCACCTCTACCTTGGAATGGCTACAGAAATTTTCTTATTTGATCAACTGCATATAAAATTGCTGTTTCCACCTCAAGTTATCACAGTGGGGAAAAAAAGAATAAATGCATTTTTACTTAATGTGAAACTGACATGGTTGATGGAGAAGTGAAGAAAGAGGAATGTGTGGTTGGTGGTCTCGGTTCTGGAATAAAGAACAGCAGAAAAACTATGTGAGGGGAAAAATAATTAAGGCTATCAACCCTGCAGAATCAAAGCAAAGGATCCTGGCAGAGGTAAAAAAGAAAAAGTCAGAATAAAAAAAACAGGAGGCAAGAAAAAAAAAAAGTACATCAATTCACACAACAAAAGCAGACCATTATGCACACTCACAGCTATTTATAGCACAATTAATGAGAATCATAATAATAAAATGGAAACACAGCACACAATAAATGTTTTCCATTTAGGTTGGTAAAAAATAAAAACGATAATAAGAAGTTTAGGCCCTTGTTTTATATCACAGTCTGTCCCCCTTTATTTTTATTTTTTAATCTCCACCCCACTGTATCAGGCTTCACCTTCTCTTAAAACATGTGCACATGTCTATATTTTTACCCCTCCTTTATAAATATTAGTTTATGTTTTTGTATGCACACATCATTTGTGCAAGAAACACTTCAATTTGCATCTGTGGTCTGCAGAACATTTAGGCTTATTTCCAAAATGATTTATAGATTATGTGATCAAACATGCAAAACTCAGAATAAGGTCCTGTTAGAAAAAATATACCGCCCATCTAATAAAGAAGTTATGGAGTTGCTGATTAACACAGTCAGAGGAAAAGGGGGGTGGAGAAACGATAGCTTAGAGCCTGGTTTGCAAGCAGAGGTGGGGTGTGTTTGATAAATGGCTGACTGCGCGCAGCATCGTTTAGAGTTATTAATAAAACACAGACACTGTATCGATCCGTGACAGGCGGGGCGCAGAGCCGGCAGATATGCTCTCTCTGATATAGATTTACATATGGCCCCTGTTCCTCCATATGGATTTAGCAGCAAAGCCCAGAGTATCTGCAAGGCTTTGACTGATTAGGGCTGTCCAACCTGCTAAAGGTGAGAGGAGTGATAGAAATGAGAGGGAGTGAATAAGACATATTTACTGTATATAAAGAGAGGGAGGGAGAGGGCAGAAGGGAGATGCCCCCGTTCCCAAATCAACTCGGTACAATGTGGAGAGCTAAGCGGACCAGACAGGTGTCAGCAGCATGGTAAAGTCTCTCTCCCACAGAAGCTATCAAGGGGTAGAGCTGTCGGCATTGAGTTAAAATTTCTAATCATTTCCTCTGACTCCCACAACTTACAGCCCATCGTCGCCATTCATCATCTTCCACAAGACATCTCAGAAAGAAGTTCTTAATTTACCGTGATTATGACTCTGTTTGCATATAAATTGCGGGTAATGATTGGAGCCCTAATTTGGAGGGAGGAGAATGTGAGGAGGGAGGATTTTTCTTTTTTTTTTCCCTCCCCCTTCTTTTTGTCTCTTGAAAGCAAAAGAAGAAGAAGCGGATCCCACGGTTCAAGTTTCTTGCTACTTTCACACATACACCCACCGGTATAAGCACATGCAAACACATGCATGGCCTATCTCCTTTTCCCCCATGAAGGCACGTGCAGGGGTCCAGGGATCACCCAGAATGCTTTGCCCTGCATTGTTGAACTGTTCTTTTCAGTGCATTAGAGGAGGGTGAGAGGCTCCACGTTGCCAAAAGATGGGTCAGGCCCTTTCACTGCCAGCATCCTTCTTTCACCCAGGCCTCTGTCTCCCAGGGCAACTCTCTTTCTTGTCCCCTGCATGTGTGTGTGTGTGTGTCTCTGAAAGTGTGTGTTTGCGTATGCATATGTGTGTCTGTGTGTGAGGAAGAGTGCAAGTGAAAGAGGAACATGAAAAGGAAAAGCAGGCTCGATGACTCGCAGCCAAACCTTCTCCAATTTCCTCTCCACGACTAATCTGATTGGCCCTTGTGATGCTCCGACGGTGAAAGGAGAGCAGGATTGGATGATGCCGGTAGGAATTGAGCAGGCAGTACTCCATATTTGGCTGGGAATGTTGGGATGAGGCAGGAATTTGGGCAGATTTCCCCCTATAGAACTCTTTCGGGGAATCACAATGTGTGTGTTGATGCGTTTGAATAATGTAATGTATGTTCAGAGCATCTTCCTTGAAGTGTCTATTTAGTGTTTTCGAGTTCATTCGCAGCTTCACTTAAGCATCCTGTCTGATTGAAGGGCAGAGGAAGCTTTAGATTTAGTGGGGAAATAAAAGAGAGAGGCCAGGGGAGAGAATGAGAAAACTCTATCTTTTCACCCGATTTAGGATTACCAAGAAAAGCAGGGGGGCAGTCGGAAAGAAGGGGAGGCAGAGGATAACAGGGAGAAAAAGAGAGAAACACAGGGAATTAGCGATGTCGAGAGAAACAGTGAGGTCCAAATAAATCAGTCTGAGCAAACCAAATCAAGAGGGGTGCTGGGACTCTGAATCAGGTTAATCAGCAGGTATATTTGCGAATACATGACCGCACAAAAATTCAGAAGAGCTCTTTTTACTCCCACTTTGACCATCCATACTCATTGTGTAACTCTTCTTCAAATTAACGCTATATGGCAAGAAGAAAAAGACCCTTGTTAGTCGCTTTTTGCGGTGGTGGTGCTAGGGCACAGTGGTGCTAAAGTCAGCAAAACAGCCTCCCAATATCGTAACAGCAGCACTTACATGCTGATGTTTAGCAGGAACAGTGGTACCTATGTCACTTGTCTTACTCTTAACATGCTTAAATTTGCTAATGAGCACTACACAAGAGCTGCAGCTGTGGTTAAAAGAACTCCATTGCTTTGTTTCTATTTGCACATTTAGAAAAATTAGTAAGATGTCTGATTAGGGCATTTATCTTGTCGACAACTTGATTGTGTGTTAATTTGGGGGTAATGCGTTTTCAAGTTGCTGAGACATTTTATTCACGACTACAACTTTAGCCATCCATTTTTTTCTACTTAACCAATTCAGCCTTTCTGCCCATCTGCCATAGAGCGAGAGGTCGGGTACCATGGACCGGTCACCAGTCTGTCACAGGGCTAAAACAGAGAGACAGAAAACCATTCGCACTCATATTCACATAATTTAGAATGACCAATTAATCTAGTCCCCACTAAGTGCATGTTTTTGGACTGTGGTGGGACGCAGGAGTACCCAGAGAAAAACCCACAAAAACATGGGGAAAATATGCAAACTCCACACAGAAAGGTCCCGGCCAGATGGTGGATTCAAACCCAGGACTATGCTTATGCAGCATTGCTAACCAATGCATGTTCTTCTCTCCAGCTTCTCCAAACAGCAACCCAAATATAAAAAAAATGAAAACCTCCAACTTAACAATCATATCTGAAACAACCAATCTAATCAGTTTAGCCAGTCTGTCAAATAACACCGTTTTGTCAGAGCAGTTTGTATATTTCAGTCATGCACAAGGTGTTATGTTTGCAAAGTTACTGTTCTGAAGGGTCTTTTTTCCCCAGCCTAACCAGCTATTGCAATTGATTGTAAAAAGAAAATGAAACATAAACAAAGCAAAACCAAGTGGAATACAAAAAGGTCCAAATGTGAACTATAGTGAACTAACTGATAAACTTGCAATCAAAATCAGCAGGATTCACTATCCTGATGGGCCCTAACTGGAAGAAAACGGCCTACACAACACAGATCATTTAAACATTTAAACATTTAAAGTGTTCATTAAACTGCATGCACTATACATTAGGAATTTAGCTTGGAGAGTTGGTGTACATAAATAATTGCAGGAAAGTAAACAGTCATTAACTCTGACACTCTGCATTGCAGAGTATAGGCAACAAGATGTTTTACACAGCAAACAGTCCAAATCCAAACACTGATACAGTGCAGGACACACATAAAGTGATGGAGAGAAAGAGGCAAGCACGATGTGAAAAGGAAAGAAGAGGAGAAGAGAAAGGAGAGGATCAAAGGCGGAGAAGGAGTTAAGAAGCAGATGAGTAAATAAAATGGATATACTCGCCAGTTCAGGGGAAAAACGCGGTGAGGATTAGGAGGTGTGCAGATGTGGAAAAAGAGAGTGGAATGGAAAGACAAGAATGGGGAGATGAGTAAGGGGGGAGGAAATGAGGGAAACAAAGACCTCACAGTGTTAAGAGTGCTGCTGGGCATCCTCAGAGGAAAACAGAGCAGACGCCTTTGTACTTGAAGTGGAAGCTCCAGGTCTTCGTGGATGTGTGCATTAGCTGGTCCTTGAATTAGTGGCTCCCCAAGGTCCCTCTTTCTCTCTCTGTACCCCAAATCTATCATTTTCTTCATCTTTCCAGCTCTGTAAAGCCATCTATTTCCATCGGTTTATCTCTCTAGCTCTTCACCTTTCTCTATATCTGTCCATCTCCACCTCTTCCACTCTTTCAATTTCTCTTCCTCAATCTCCCACACAAACTTTATCTCCTTTTCACACACACAGAATAAACACCAAAATAGAAGCATTCGCTGACACAAGCATATGTACACACACATACACACAGGGAAACACAACATGTTGTTTTTTTTGTTTTTTTCTCAAAGGCTTTCTCTTACACTCAAACTGTCTTTCCAAACCAAGCTGCCTTAGCGGGTCCCCAGGTGCACAACTCTGCATCAAAACAGACTCCTTCTTCTTCTTTTCTCTTATTCCCATTTCTTTGTCTGCAAGAAGCTAAAACTAAAAATCCACAAACTGGAATTGACAAATTACTCACAGCATGCTATACCCAGTTCCTCCTCTGTCTTTTTCTGTTATCCAGTTTCTTTCTTTCTTTCTTTCTTTCTTTCTTTCTTTCTTTCTTTCTTTCTTTTTTGTTACAAGTTTTATTTCCCCCATCTTCGATACTCTAATGCTCTTATACCAAGCTTTACTTTATTAGAAAGAAATTTAAAAAAGCTTTGCTTGTAGGTGCTTGTGTAAAAAGACACTTTTAACACTGTTTGTATAAGGAGCTCTACTTTTCAGTGTTCGTGTTTCCTTTTCTTTTCAAATATCCACGATAAGCTTGAGTTTGGAAGTGTTCTAGCCGAGCGCCACTCATTTAATAAAAAGGGATTACTTAAGCTCCAAACAGTCTTAAGTCTGGGAAATTTGGATTTTTTTGCTCAGTCCAGTGCATTATTAGCCCAATATCAACAGTGTGTGTGCGTGTGAGGTTAATGAGACGATCAATTATCTATTTGCAACAGTGAGGTATAGTATAAGTTCACAGTGGTATAAAATAAGAGTTAATTGTGAACTTTTCCCTCAAACCTTTTCACGTCTTTATCATTCATGTGTATAATTATATAATGTTTCAATATAAATACCTATAAAGGAAGATACTGACACACTGCCTTTTATTTTTACCTGATAATCTCCTCTTTTCAGAACTGAAGTCTACTCTCAGGGACAATCTCATCTAAATCAGAAACAAATCAATGCATCATTTTTTTTTTTTTAAATTTTTGTCATTGGTCAGTCTGTTAATTAAAGGGCTATTTGCTTCAGGTCATAACTAACATCATGGCTGAGCTGAGAATAGGGCTGCCACGATTAGTCAACTAGTCACGATTACGTCGACTATCAAAATCGTCGACGACTAATTTAATAGTCGACGCGTTGTTTGAAGCTTTGTAAGATCCCAAAAGACGCAATAAGTAGTAGGATTTAATAGTGTAATAACGGACTGAAACAGAAGATGGCAGCACTGCATGTACAAGTATGTCAGCTGCTGTTAAACCCTGAAGAAGAAGATGCAGTGTCCGGTATCGTAGCTGTGTCCAAATTCAGGAACCGCATCCTCCTGTGCCCGCATTAGTAGGCCAATTACGTTACGACACGACAAACACCGTCCAAATTCGAAGTCTCCGACAAATGCGCCCTTTATTTCCCCAGATTTGAAGGATGGGTCGGGTGTATACTTCGTGGCCCAACCTATCCCAGGATTCATAGCGCGGCCCAGCGCGGCCCTGCTCAGTTTCCAACAATGGCGGCAGTTAGTTAGTTTTAATATCACTCTTATTATTCTTTCTGGGTCACAAAATAAATGTTTAACATATTTCCAAGCGAGAATGTAGCTGTGTAAACTTCAACTATCTGCTCAGTTTATCAAGACATCACATATTTTCAAAAGTGCTCTGACATTTTCTGAGACATCTGTTACCCACCAGCTCGATAGCTAGCCGGGGTTGAAGGCTCACTAGAGCCGGTGAGAACACCGGACTCCCGGCAAATCATTTTCAAACCCACCGCCATCTTTCCCTACTCAGGTTAAACATGATATATAAGTCACTTAGATAACTTAAAAATGTTATTGTTTGGCTTTTTTCAGTATTTTATTTGTTCCTGAGTAAATCAGTTTGGCTGAGATTAAAGTTATAGTTTTTACACAGCTGAATAAACGTCAAGCAGATAACTGGTGTCCTGTTATATTTTAGATAGCAAGGAGCAGACGGCTGAGTTTATTTAACTTCACCAAAACAATCTGCAAATTTCATTAAAATTTAATAAACTATCATCTTGTCTTTATTTTTAGTTAGCACATACCTTAAACACTTAAAGCTGTATGCTAATGATAGTTATATACAGTGGCTTGCAAAAGTATTCGGCCCCCTTGAACTTTTCCACATTTTGTCACATTACAGCCACAAACATGAATCAATTTTATTGGAATTCCACGTGAAAGACCAATACAAAGTGGTGTACACGTGAGAAGTGGAACGAAAATCATACATGATTCCAAACATTTTTTACAAATAAATAACTGAAAAGTGGGGTGTGCGTAATTATTCAGCCCCCTGAGTCAATACTTTGTAGAACCACCTTTTGCTGCAATTCCAGCTGCCAGTCTTTTAGGGTATGTCTCTACCAGCTTTGCACATCTACAGACTGAAATTCTTGCCCATTCTTCTTTGCAAAACAGCTCCACAACTGCCCTGTGATGGCCTCAGAGGTTGTCTAACGGAATACTGGGAGCAACAACACCATGAAGTCCAAAGAACACACCAGACAGGTCAGGGATAAAGTTATTGAGAAATTTAAAGCAGGCTTAGGCTACAAAAAGATTTCCCAAGCCTTGAACATCCCACGGAGCACTGTTCAAGCCATCATTCAGAAATGGAAGGAGTATGGCACAACTGTAAACCTACCAAGACAAGGCCGTCCACCTAAACTCACAGGCCGAACAAGGAGAGCGCTGATCAGAAATGCAGCCAAGAGGCCCATGGTGATTCTGGACGAGCTGCAGAGATCTACAGCTCAGGTGGGGAATCTGTCCATAGCACAACTATTAGTCGTGCACTGCACAAAGTTGGCCTTTATGGAAGAGTGGCAAGAAGAAAGCCATTGTTAACAGAAAACCATAAGAAGTCCTGTTTGCAGTTTGCCACAAGCCATGTGGGGACACAGCAAACATGTGGAAGAAGGTGCTCTGCTCAGATGAGACCAAAATGGAACTTTTGGCCAAAATGCAAAACGCTATGTGTGGCGGAAAACTAACACTGCACATCACTCTGAACACACCATCCCCACTGTCAAATATGGTGGTGGCAGCATCATGCTCTGGGGTGCTTCTCTTCAGCAGGGACAGGGAAGCTGGTCAGAGTTGATGGGAAGATGGATGGAGCCAAATACAGGGCAATCTTGGAAGAAAACCTCTTGGAGTCTGCAAAAGACTTGAGACTGGGGCGGAGGTTCACCTTCCAGCAGGACAATGACCCTAAACATAAAGCCAGGGGAACAATGGAATGGTTTAAAACAAAACATATCCATGTGTTAGAATGGCCCAGTCAAAGTCCAGATCTAAATCCAATCGAGAATCTGTGGCAAGATCTGAAAACTGCTGTTCACAAACGCTGTCCATCTAATCTGACTGAGCTGGAGCTGTTTTACAAAGAAGAATGGGCAAGAATTTCAGTCTGTAGATGTGCAAAGCTGGTAGAGACATACCCTAAAAGACTGGCAGCTGTAATTGCAGCAAAAGGTGGTTCTACAAAGTATTGACTCAGGGGGCTGAATAATTACGCACACCCCACTTTTCAGTTATTTATTTGTTTTTTGTTTTTGTTTTTTTTTGTTTTTTTGTTTTTGTTTTTTTTACTTCCCCTTTAATTTGGTTCTTTTGCCATCAGAATTATTGTCTAAAGGCGAAGAAAGATGCCCAACGGATTTATTTTTACCAAATGGACCATCCCAGCCTTGCCGTAATGGTCCATTTGATTCACCTTTATTGTTTATTTTATTTTCACTTGCTGAATATGGGACAGACTTGACTGGTGGAAAGAAGGGGAGAAAGAAAGAGGGAAAAAAAAAAAAAAAAAAAAACCTGAGAAGAGGGACGGGAAAAGGGCAAAAACAAAACCAACAGAATAAGCAGACAAAAATACATATATCGATCACCTGGATCACCTGTTGAGAAAGAAAAAGAAAGCAAGCAGAAGAAAACGAGAGTAATAAACAAGATCACAATGATATATGGGAATATGACAGTAAATACTAAATATTAAACATTATTGTGCAGTACGTGAGATCGACAGCGCAGTGTGTGCTTTGAGGTAGGAGCCAAAAGGGTGTAGTTTGTGTGTGTGATCACCCGTGTGTGCACCTGTGAGCATGAACGCGCTTTGTTTTAAAAAGGTTCCTTCATGTAATGATCTGCTAGAGGGTGTGGGGGGCCACTGCCCTGACCTCCAGGGCATGAAGCAGGTATGGAGGAGATCAAAACTCCAGACATCCAGAGGCCCCCAGAACACAAGAGACCAAGGAAGACCAACAGAGGGGCAGCCGCGCCACTATCCCAGAAAGAGCTGAGAGTCCCAGATGAGGGGTCACTCAGCAGCCGCGGAGCAGAAGCCGGGGGCTGCAGTGACGTGCCCGTGAGCTCCGCCGGCAGCCAGCTGTGCCTGAGTGACCGAGCCCCGGGCCGAGAGGCCAAGGGCACCTTATCCCCAAGTGGCCCGAGCGAGCCCCCAAAAAAAAAAAAAAAGTTATTTATTTGTAAAAAATGTTAGGAATCATGTATGATTTTCGTTCCACTTCTCACGTGTACACCACTTTGTATTGGTCTTTCACGTGGAATTCCAATAAAATTGATTCATGTTTGTGGCTGCAATGTGACAAAATGTGGAAAAGTTCAAGGGGGCCGAATACTTTTGCAAGCCACTGTAAGAGCAGATGCATGCTGGTGCAATAAGCTGTACGTTTTACATCCAATGGATGCATGATCTGATTAGTTGACTAATCACAAAAGTAATCGGTGACTAGTCCACTATCAAAATAATCGTTTGTGGCAGCCCTAGCTGAGAATGCAGTGAGAATATTCAGATATCTGAGGCAAGACTTCTTGTTCCTGTTTACGAATAATGATTAAAAACTCAATTAAGGTCTTGTTAAAGGTACTAAGAACTGTCATTAGGTAATAGTCAATGGTTTCGAGATTGCATTTTGAAGATATCAGTGTCCTCTTTAGATGCAATCAAATTCTTCTCAAGCATGATTGGTCCATAGAGCTCAGAGTATAGTACTGTACACCAGCGGTCCCCAGCCCCTGGGCCACGGACCAGTCGTTTGGTACCGGGCCGCAAGAGTTGAGGCTCAGGTGTGAAATTTATGGTTTTCAGGGTTTTTATCGGTTTTTATTGTTATTTTTATCGTTAACTCGGTTTCCCTGGGTCTTTTCCTTGTTTTATGAATAAATCTGTACACTACCGTGTTGTGCCATCCCTCCCTTCTTTGTATTTTGTTTCCAAGTAGTGTCTACATATAACACCAACTTAGGCACATGATTTATTCACATTTATTTACCTAATCTAAGAAAAATGCCAAAGATGGAATAATCTGACGTACGAAATGGTATTCTCAGCTATTGGCTGAAAACATGACATATCTCAGCATGGTGTGTAGTGTGACTTTAAAAAAAGTTAAAAGAATAATCTGGCAGGGATAAGAACAAAAATCTACAGCAGGTGAACAGTCACTGAAAGTCATGTCCTTAAGTAATATGTACAGAGGAATAAGAAATATACAACTGTGAGTGTCGACAGCCATCTGTAAAACCCAGTGAAGCTCTGTCATGGTTTGAGGCTACATTTCAGCCAGTGGTGTATCTGGATTATTTAATAAATAAATAAATACAAACACAATGGAGCACTATCGCTCATGAACTGTCTTCCCAAAGGCCTGGACTATATATTTCTGAAGCAGTGTGGGATCATCTTGACAGAGAATCAAACAAAAGGCAGCCAACATCATCAAAAAGAGAGCATTGAATATCCTTCAAGAAGCATGAAAAACCATTCCCAGAGACTACTTAATGAAATTACAAGAAAGCCAGCCTATTTCCCATTTTTATAGCAAAATATAAAGCAGATTACAGACAATAACCAGAAAGCCCTAGTACCAACGGTCTTTCTACTTGCCTATTGATTCTACGTATTTACATCCCTGTGTGTACAGACTGTATAGATAGAACAGCTCAAACTACTGAATTCTTCTATCCTAAATTTATACCATACATTTCTATAGGTACCTCTAATAATTTTAGGCATGAGACATATCTTTAGTCCTCTCATTATGGTCATTGGTGGAAAGTGAATTTAGGTCCATCTCACTAACGTTGCCAATAGGTCAACTGTACATTATGCATCTTTTATAAAGTTCGCTAACAGATTATGGATATCTCAGACACTTGTTCAGGGAGAAAATGTTCCACCAGTCAGTGCTGTGTGTATTTTTCTCAGGACAGCTGGCATATTGAATGAAACCCTCTCCACAAACCTCCAACCCCCTCAAGCCTCACACGCCTCCTCCTGCTCCCTTTCGCTCCTTTGGCTGCATCCTCCAGCCCCCCTCCCCACCCCTCGCTATTCAACTGAGCTGGCGCAGAGACAAGAAGCAAGAAGAGACGGGATGAGGGGGTAGGGGAGGTGTGTGAGTTGGGAGTTGCTCTGGGGGAGGGAGGTTAGAGAAAGAAAGCGAGTCGGTTGCACCTACGGAGAACGCCGAGGGGCAGTGGGCAGAAATAGGGCCGTTGGTGAGGGGTTACAGTCTGAAAATGTGAAGTGTGAGCCACTGAGCTGGAACAGTAGACGATAAGGGTACGCCTGTTCTGATGAAGAGCTCCCTGTTGAGTTATCAATCTTTGAGGGTTTGGGGGTTTGTTTGTGTTTGTATTGAATGTTTATGTGAAAAATGTGTCTGACAAGGCTTTGCGATTGTGTCGGTGCACATGAACAACCGTGGATCATTTGGTGTGCTTATGTTTTAGTGTGTGCATGCAATTTGTGTATATTTGCGCGTCTGAAAAGTTTGCGCTCCCCCTCGAATGTCTCGGTGCGTGGCAAACATCTCGGGGCGCGTCTGTCAAATGTCTGCGTGTGTGCGTGTGGCCTCCTCCACATCTGTTTATCTCATTGTATCAGTCCCAGCAGTAAGGGCATGTCTTCAGCGAGTCCCAGTCTGCCCATATGTCTGCCGTGATCCGTGAATAACTCTGCCTAGCAGTCTCAGACAGGGCCGGCCCTCTGCTCCACACTGCACTACTCTCTGTCACACAAACACACACACACAGATGCTAATGCCTACCCGCACTTATTTATGCACACAGGTATTCACGCGTCTTCTGATGCAAGCACTCATACACCCACGCAAGTGCGTGCACACGCGCACACACAGACGTTTGCAGGCACAAAATCTGTTCAGATAGATAATTGAGGCAGGAACACACGCGTACACCAAGACGCACACCTGCACACACAAAATGCAATCAAATCACTCACAGATGGGTAATTGATGCAGGAACACAGGCAAATATACACATAAAAGCATCAGACACATACACACACAGACAACCCCTTCAGCATCACCCTCATTTCCTCCAGGTTAGAACACTGGGGGTTTTTGACATTGAACACAGGAGAGGGAAGTAGTTTATAAGATTTAATAAAGTCAGATAATAAGGGGTAAGGTAAATAAGGGTAAGGTTAATAAGCTCTGGGCGAGAAGTTGTGTTAGAACACAGAGCTGGAAAAGCAAAGAGACCCAGGTTCAGGCAGATCAAAGTCTTACATCAAGATTACTCCTCTTGGAAAATAAACCACAACAAATTGGCGGCAGCCGAGGACTTCTCTCTGATTCTAACTATGATAGCATCAATTAGCACTTCAAAGCAGCATAAGGGTTTTCTCCAGCTATCTTTAGATGCCAGTAGGCGTCTTTCTGCCTTTCTGTCAATAACACTCAAAGTTGCTCTTGAGGGAGAAAAATAAGGGTAGTTTATTGGAGAATGAGAGGAGACATGTTCGTAAACATTTCCAGTATAATCACAGAGGTCAGTATCTCTTTCGTAATTAATTAACATCACTATAAAGAGAGTCACACGTTTAAAATATCGAGACAAATGAAAGGAAGAAAAACGGTGTTGTTTTCTTCTTTGGATTATTCTTAGCGTCACGCTCTTCTGTTATAATGATGTGCATGACTTCATCAAAGATTTACAACATTCTCGCAGCATACTCAGCATTTAGAGTTTCAGAATCAGAAAAATCACCACCGTCATCAAACTGCACCATAAATTATCTCCGTCATCAGCACCCTTACATTTAACTCCAGACTAGAGTTGTGCGCTCGGGATTGCTGCGTCCCATGCAGTGGGAGGGCAGCATGACCCTAATATTTCGCCCTAGACAGTCTGATTGCCGCTGATTGAGATGAGATTGCAGTAAAGCAGGGCTTGCTATGGAAGCCTTATGATTTCCTCCCGCGCTTTGTCAGCTGTACAGATTGACTACTGCTGTTCATTATCATGGAGAGGCTGTCGACTATTTGGGGAATCCAGTGGGAGGCTGGAGGGAGGAGACAAGGCGAGGGAGGAAGTAGAGGGAAGGGAAAAGGAGGGGGTAAATCAAAGCGAAGTTTGGTAAACTTTCCTGAAGGTCGTCCGAGAGCGTGGCTGGGACGGGCCCAGGGGGAGGGCCAATCAAAAGACAGCTTTGTCAACCAATCAAACGGCAGTCACCGTATCATCTTCAATCGACAAAACACGCCTGAGGAATGAAAGAAAGGAAGCGCTAGTGAGCATGCTTCACTCTCTCAGAAGGTGGGTACAGAGAGATCCTAACCTTTATCCACCTACTTTATCAGCGACTTGAGCAGACTTTGACCTCCACGGCTATTAACGGGCATTTCTCATGCACACACAGACACAAAATGCAGCACACATACAAATGCACTCTGTCCCTGCCTTTGTTTTTCTCTTCACAAGCACACATAGTAGGAAATTTAACGCTCCTTCTCACATGCATGAACCCACACACACACTGCTTGGTGCTATGGGGCTGTTTACATAAGGCCTTGCCCTGGGAAAGCACTGTCATGCTGCCAATGCTGCCAGCAGCGAAAGAGCGAGTGAAAGAGATGGAGAGTGTGGAGGGGAGGGAGATGGCGGGTGATGGAAGATAGAGCTTTGCCAGTCTGATGTGCTCACAGCCTCGGGGACCAGCGGTCACTCAGAATGAGGGATGAGGATGGATGGAAGGAGGGATGCAGAAAAGGAATGCAAAATGAAAGGAGAAGTGTAGTTGAAGAAAATCTAAGCAAGAGAAGGACAGATTTGGATGGATGAGAAGATACGCGAGTGGGGAGGGGGAAGAAGGGAGATAGATTTAAGCGGAGTGAAACAGGCCAAACTAAGCAGAGCAGAAGAATGGACCGACAAGCGGAGAACAAAGGAAGTTAGGGAGAGATTGGCAGGAGGGGAGGATGGAGAGACAAGAGAGTGAAGCAAAAGGGAGGAAAAGAAAGTGGAGAAAGATGGAGATGGAGGAGAGGAATCCCAGAGTCCCCGCAGTTTGATGCTGTTTCTCTTTGAGCCTCTTAATCTATATGAACAAACGCATCAGCCTCATATTCACACACTTTAAACCTTCATGTCCATACTTCAGGCTTAAAATAAAGTTTATTTATTTAGCCCATAGAAAAGGGAGTGGGGGGGTGAGGGTTGGCGGTGGTGGGGAGACTGGTTTGAGAGGAAGGGAAGATGTACCCAAGGTCAAAAGCACTTAAGTGTGTCCCTCTTTCTTCTTATGTAACCTCTCTCACTCTCTCTCTCTCTCTGTATCTGTATCTGAGCTGCATACTAAGAAACACACTCAAAACACACACACACACACACACACGGGCACACACACAGAAGCATACTAAAGCAGGCGGGAGTGTATCGATTTAGCATGGTGTGCAGATTCCCACCATTGCCCCTATACGCAGATTAAAGGGAGAGGAGAGGAACACACACACACACACACCCTTGCTCCCTTGCGCGCGCACACACACACACACACACACACACCTGCACACATATGCAGCAAAGCAGCTTTTGCTCTCCAAGCTTTTTCCTTTATCAGTGCAAGCGGGATATAGTTATTATGCATATTAATTTTACGCATATTTATAATTAGTTCTCAGCGTTAAGTGGTTGTGACAGTATTTTCTAAACATGCGAGTATAGATGTGCAGCTTTTTAGATTTAATTTAACAGGGATGTGCAGGAGTGCGTGTGTAGGTATGTGTGCAGGGGCGCATGTGTGTTTGCATAATGATCATTCCCCTATGCCACAGCTTCTTGGGGCTCTCAGCGTGCCAGCTGTTATCCCCTGCTGAGGGACTGCACACACACACACACACACGCTACACCTACGCTCTCACATGTCACACCCTCTCCGTTTCAACATTCAACAGTCAACGGTGCGCTTCTGTGTCTTCCTGCGTCGCAGAGTGATGTGCGTCAGCCTCGAGAAGAGTGTGTGTGGTGACACGGTCCTGTGTGATCTCTGTGTTCGCTCCCCTCTGATGGCCTCTGTTCACAAGCCACCCCATTAGTGGCCCGCTGGACTCTCAGAGATACTCGGACTACAAACCCAAAAGGAGCTTTTACTGGCTTGCACCAAAGGGACAAGGCACGCTTTGCTCCATTAAACGCATTTAAACTTATTTTTGTGAGCCTGACAGCTTTTTTTTTTATTTATCTTGGGTTCTGCACGCAGCCTTTCACATGCGGTTTGGGTTGTTTCCCACTCTTGCTGTGCATTTAAAAGCACTGAGACTGTGTTTCTTTCAAACCGTGAGTTAGGACCCAAACATCACTCATTTGGTCATTTCTTCACACATAGCATTTTTTAGCAATGCTTAATTGGGTATGCAAACAACCTATATAAAATTATCATTGTTCTTATAGCCAAACAATGATTGACACTTTTTTCTGAACTCTTAGCCAAGACCACAATGTGCTCTGAGGTGAATATGGGTAAGAAGGGCGTAACATGATGCAGCGCAATGCAGAAATGATAAAACACCGAAATTGACAAAGCTAATTGAAGGCTTTACGGGCAGATTATCCAGCTTAGGCAATTCTCAAGTCTGTGTTAAGTTGTTTTCAAGACTGTACAAGAATGAATGGCACCAACAGGGTTTTTTTTTCAGCAGGTAAGAACAGAAGCTCTGGTATTTCCAACATTGTTGAGTGACTGTGCAGACAGAAAAAAAGTCACTTAACAGAGAAAGTCAACCCTGCCCTTTGGCAGAAGCTTTAAAAAGCAAACATTTCAGGGAGGTTTCTTCAGCTCTGTTTAATAAAATCTCTTCCTGTTTAAGCACATATGCACATGTATTAACCGTCCTGCTGATACTGCCCAAATTCAGTATAGTCACATGACCAGTTCCACTCATGTAGGCAAAGACTGCTAACCATCACTGTCATCGTGCTTGCCTTATTGTCATTTTGATGGCTTCCAGTTTACTTAGACTATAATAAAAATCTCTTGTTCTCTTTGTCTTGACTGGAAGCTGCAGGTAGGTCCATAAGTATTTGGACAATGGCAGAATTTTTTAAATTTTGCCTCTGTGCAGTGGATATTAGATTAGTCATCAATGAGTTTGCATTAGCTGTTTAGGAATTATAACCATTTTTATACATAGCACCCCATTTTCAGAGGCTCAGAAGTCATTTTAAAATTGACTGACATGTAGTTTCATGGCCAGGTGAGGCCTGTTTCCTTATTAATTCATGACAAATTAAGCAGTTAATTTTTCAAGTGCTGAATTTTTATTTGGTCTCTTTTCTCTGGAACTCTTAATATCAGGTCCAAATAGATATTGATGCAAATGAGGGAGGCTGTCATTAGGAAGAAAAACCAAAATAAAACAAAACTCGAAGAAAGGCCAACTCAACAGTCTGGTATTTTCTGAAAATGAAGAACTGTACTGGCAAGCTCACCAACACCAAGAAGCCTGAAAGACCACAGAAGGCAACTAAAGTGGATGATTGCAGAATTCATTCATAGAAATGGAGAGAGTTTGGAGCAAGGTGCAAAAAAGTCCAGATTAGCCAGAAAACACTTGAAGGATTTCTAGAAAAATAATGGGAAGAAAAAAGTATGGAGAAGGAGAGAAACAGCTCATGATTCAAAGCAGCTTATCTGTTAAACACAGTGGAGGCAATGTTATGACATGGGCATGTATGGCTGCCTGTGGGACTGGGTCACTAGTGTTTAGTGATGATGTGACAGCTGATAGAAGTAGCAGGATGAATTGTGAAATGCAGAGGGCTATACTCTCTGATCAAAATCAGCCAATTGCTGCCAAACTTAGCAGACAATGTTCACGGTGCAAAAGGATAATGAGCCAAAGCAAGCTGCAAAAGCAATCCAAGAGTTTCTCCGGGCAAAGAAATCAGATATTCTTCAATGGCCAGGACAGTCACCTGATCTCGACCCAACATGCTGTTCACTTACTGTAGACAAAACTGAAAGCAGAGAAACCCACAAACAAGCATCAACTGAAGGTGGCTGCACTAAAGGCCTGGCAGAGTATCTCAAAGGAAGAACAGCATTTCAGGATGTCCATGCATTTTAGATTTCAGGGAGTTATCGACCGCAAATGATTTTCATCCAAGAATGAAAAACAATCCTTGCATTTAACATTTTATTTGTTTGTCCATTTACTTTTGAGCCTCAATTTGGAAATTATTCATATAATATCTGTAATGTCTAAACAGTTAATGCAACGCTTTTGTTTTGTTTATATCATCATTTAAAAGTTATTTAAATTCTACTGTAGCAGTGAAGGGATAAGAAATGACAAAGTTGTGATACTGTTCACATACTTCTAGACCTGCATTCTTTAAACTGAAGCTAATAAACTTTTCTAGAAAAGACAGCTTTTATTAAAGAAGTTAGAGCTCACTTATATATCTTGGTGGTTTATATTGCATTAACGTGAGAGGGATAACAGAGAGGGACGAGTCCTTCGCATCACCAGGATGGCTGTTGACAGAATTTGTCATGTGAGGATTAAATTGTAGAAAGATGCAAATACTAAGCAGGATACTTTAGAGCTTTTAGAAGACACTGTGACTTAGAAGATCATATTAATGCTGAGTATTGATGTCATCATTACGATATCTCTGATATAACAAGGTTTTAAGTCCAGCTGCCGCACAATAAAACTATTCCAGTGGTTTGCTGTTGGAAAGTCTTTGATGTTAAAGCAGCAGTAGGAAGTGTTCAGATCATAGCACAGCAATGCTATCTGTTAGATGAAAGTAAGTGTAGCATGGGGAAAAAATCATCTCCATTAACAGTGATACACTGGCCATGTTTGCTGCTTTGATAACATTTTTCACTACTAATTATGCCAAGACAGGTCTGTTCTTCAACTATTATCATCAAAACTTCCACGAGGTTAAAATTGAAGCACGATTGAAATTCCACCCACCCATCCATGCATCCATCTTCTCCTCCATATCAGTCACAGCTTACGCCTCTTCCAGGGCGATACTCAGGAATTCCCTAGTAAATAAAGAGAGATGAACTGCCCGGCATGCCCTGTGTCTCCTGCCAACACCTCACTTAGAAGAATAGGCATTTTAGCCAGATGTCTGAACCCCCTCAACTCCCCAATGTGAAGAGTCACTTTCTGAGTGATTGAGCTCCTCGTGAAATCTATAAGAATAATATTTAAGTATCTCTCTCGCTTGCATCTGCAATCTTATAATTTTGGTTTCTGTTCTCAGCTGGTGTCCATAGGTGCTGGTAGGAACATAGATCGACCAACCGACTTTGCCTCTCTCTTCACCACATCAAACCAGCACACTGCCTGTATCATAGCAGACATTGCGCCAATTCATCTGTCAATCTGGCGTCCCCCTCTTCCCCCACTCGTGAATAAGATTCAAAACGGCAAGATTTTGCAAGATAATCCACAAGTAATGCAGGGCATTGTAATAGCAGGCACATATTTACATCCACTTGAGATGCACACAGACATTTTTAGGCCAAATATGTGATCTCCTGAGGTGTAGATTTTCAAAAACTGATCTCAGAAGCGTATCAAAACAACCGCTATAGTCGCTAACAGTCACCTGACAAAGCCTCCACACAAAAATGGCTGGCTGTCATACTTGTCAGGTTGACAAATGGTTGCATTTGTGGTTCTTTCACACACATGTTGACCATTTGGGTTGTTTGAACCAACAGTGATGATAAGATCTCTGCCTAGCTTATGTATATACACAGCTAGACAAACTACAGTCAGGTATGTAGCTGCACTTTATCTTGGAATAGAAGCTGTTTAGTATTCTGTCCTACTTTGAGTCTCGCCTTTGTACTTGGTTTCATATTCTGTGCTCAGGCATTAGGAAAGAAACACAACCTTCTATAACTGGTTTTGTGTCTGTTTGATAAATTAGTCTTTGGTGAATGTCTCTAGTAGCGAACGCTTTAAATAACATGATAGGAAAGGAGGACTTTATAACAGAATGGCCATCAGTGTATCTGAGACCGCCTGATTCCCAGCTGATTTAGTTAAGACTAGTGTAGAACAGCATAACTAATAGCTACTTATTATGTATTCATTAAGTGTATACTCCTTGTTAGAGAAAAGCTGCAGGTAAGAATCAGTCTGGACAGTGCAAAGACTTTCTTTCTATTCTTTTTCCCTTTTTTTTTCTTTCGCTGCTCTAATTAGTCATTGGCGAAGATAAATGAGACCTTTATCGTGAGACCTTTACTTTCTGGCAACTTTAAAAAGCATTGATAAAAAGATACCTTTTTTGTCTTTCTTACTTCCTTTTTTTCCTTCCAGCTCCTTATTATAGAGCTGAGCTGTGTAACAGAGCTACTAATGGAATCAGAAAGGCTCACACCATCATGCTAAGATCAATGTAACATGACAGGGAGCTTTTTGCCCAGGTATTTATAGACTACAGCATTATGGCCTCTTGCTCTCGTGCAGACAGTTCATTATCAGGAGCAAATCAAGTCGCTCACAGTGTGTGCGCTCATGTTCAGGGATGTAGGGGAGCCAGTCATGAAAGTGGAAAAGAATGTCATTGGCTCTTGCTTGCTTTTTCAGCCTGTCCCTGGTAACACTTAGCATGTACCGAGGTGTGGGTGGTCAACCATTAGCCATCTTCCAATCACGCTTCATACCTTTTTCACTAAGCCACCTCTGCACAAAAATCCACTATATTCCTTCCATTTAAAATTGAAAATCAGGCCATGTCTATGACATCTTAGTAGAAACCTACCCTGGAACTGCATTTTGGTTTAAGTAGACTTAGTCCCCACTCTTAGTGTCACTTAAGGAGCAAATCCAAAAAGAAGATTCCTGGGAGAACAAGTAAGAATTCAGTCAGCTAAACTCTATTTATAAACTTCGCTGTGCTGATTGGCCGCTGCATAGTTGCTCTTGTCTTCATTGGATAAAAACACATGAAAGAATCAGAGAGCATGCACACGGGCGCAGATGCTATTGAACGCACTCACACTCGAGCACACACCAGTACGACCACGCGCCCTCAAATGTGCACAGATACCTCCACCAGCTTAGCATGCATGTCTCCTAATTAACATCCAACCCCCAAGCTGTAACGTACAGTACAGACTTTAACAATAAATTCATCCGCCCTTCTCTCTCTCTCTCTCACACACACATACACACACTTCTCTGCTAATCCTCTACGTGTTTGCTGAGAGGCATCCCCGTTTCCTACTTCGCTCCCTTCCTCTCTCACTTGCATTTCTCTCTCCTCATCATGCGCACACACACACACACACACACACACACACACACACACACACACACACACACACACACACACACACACACACACACACACACACACACATATATATCCTCCTCCCAAACAGCCTTAAAAGAAAAGACTTTTAAGACTTACGGATCTTAACACTTTTTTGGGGTGGCTTAGGGGTGTTAGAGGGTGTGTACGTGAGAGGATATGCAGCACTGTAAATGCGTGCGTTACAGTGCGTCTGTTTGTGACTAGGAGTTTGTGTGCATCCCTGTGCGTATGTGTATGTATGAGTGTGTGTATGCATATGTGGGGAGAGGAGGCGCGAGGGGAGGGTTGGGGGTGTTAAGACTTCAGGGTTTAGAGGGATAGAGGCGAGGGAGAAGAAGGAGAGGCAGCAGTGTGTTTGGCATATTTGTGTGCGTGCACGGAGGGCGTGCGTGCGAGAGGCAGTGACGGCGGAGAAAAAGCAGCGCTAGCACTGCTTAATTAATCAACATCAAAAGACAGCATTAAAAATGAATGGAACCCGAAGCAACAGTTTGGCTAAAGTGAATTATTCAGGCGTGGAGCTTACCCCGCTGCCCAACATTCTATTAAGAGCTAAAATCTTGATTTTTTTTCTGCTCGTGCCCCCATTTAGTCTCTGTTTGTACCAAGGCTGCAAAGTTTGCTGCTGAGGATCAATGCCTGCCTTGCCAAGGGAATTTTAGGCAAACAACTCCCAGTCCACTTTTCAGGCTCTTCTGTTTGAGCCGAATGCCATTAGTCTCACTGCTGACCACAGTTACGGGCCCTTAGTTCCAAATTAAGGCTCTATTCCTTTTTCAATTAATTGTATTCAAGGAAGTGGTTTTCAATTAAATGAAAAAGTCGCTGAACTCTGAGATGAGGAGATCTTTAACCTAAGTGAAAATCCATTCTCTTTTTCATTATTTAACTGTAATTTGAATATCTACTCTAATCACATTGAATTAAAATCGCGATAAGACACATTTTAATCATTTAGGAAGCACTGTGTGCTGTCCATCATGAGTCGTGATAGTGAAAGCTCAGGGACATTCCCATCATGCGTTTATCCTGCTTCTCTATTAATTTCTAAGCTCTAAATTATTGCAGTATCCTAGATTCATTATTTAACAGTGTTATTAAATAGATTTCGACAGGCATGCTGGTGCTGAAAAATAGTGTTTCCCAATCATATAATATGCCCTCAGTCAGCTAACAACAGAGCAAAATTTACATTTTGCTACTTCCTTCTCTAGGGGGGCACAACATCAGTTGTATTTCAGTGTAGCATGAAATGAAGGCAGTAAAGAAGTTGGGACCTCTATGCAGGCTACATCTTTGTTTAGCTGGTAAACACAGATGTCATGCCCTGCCAGTATGCAGCTGTTCACACAGCTACAGCCACACAGGAGCCGTAAACTCCGTTGACCAGCCAAAGGCAGTCTGCCGCATTCTGGACTCACTTCCTTTTAGGCTAGCCTGAAGGAACGCCTGGTGTCAAGGGGATAACAAAGGAAGAGGAATTATGGAGAAGAGGGATAGATGAGTGGATTTGGGAAGATGAACCAGAGGAAAATGAGGAGAGAGTATTGTGAGCTAAAGCAGTGGGACTTTGTTTGGATGCTTTTAGAAGTCTGAGTGCCATTCTCATCAAAACCAGATTGTTGCATGAATCATATTTTTATAGAATGGCTCACTGCCTCTAGCCGAAAAAGTATTAGTGAACTTTGCATTTGTTTTCAAGTTGAAGGCACACCAAAACATCTCTGATATGCAGCATCACTTGTTAATGTTTTATTAACCCAGTCCTCTGTGTTAACTGTCTCCAGGAAGGAAGCTACGTCGATGGAGAACATTGAATCCGAACTGAGCAGATCTGTTTTTCATTTCATTTTATGTTGTTTTGCTTCATGCTCATGTATACTTATTGACTTTAAGATATTGCACATGAGTAATGAGAGAGTCTCTGTGTAATTATTTTGATCTTCTTGCTGTCAAATTACTGTATCATACAGCACAGAAATACATACTTCAGACATGTAGACCGATCTGACACCTTTCTATACAAATCACCATGAACTTTTTTGGCAATTTGAGCTACAGCAGCTCATCTTTTGGAAAAGACCATATGGGCCAGCCTTCAATCCCAACAAAAGTCCTGGCCACCCATGACCCTGTTGCTTTCTTGGACTACTTTTCATAAATACTAACCACTGCAGACAGCAAGAACACCAAACAAGAGCTGCAGCTTTGGGGATGCTCTGACTCAATCGTCTAACCATCACAAAATCACACCTGGTCAAACTGGCTCAAATCCTTACCCTTGCCCATTTTTCTTGCACCTAACAAATCAACTTTGAGGACAAAATGTTCGCTTACTCCCTAATATATCACACCCACTAACAAGTGCCATGATGGAGAATAATGAGTGTTATTCACTTTACCTGTCAGTGGTCATAATGTAATGCCTGATCAGTGTATCCAGCTGGTGAGTAAAGGACAGTAAGATACAGTACACACTCAGTATTTGCCCCCCTATAGGCTGATCTCCTGGGACACTTTGGGTTAAAAAATAGGAGAAAGAGACATTGAGAACAGTCTGGGTCTGTGACTATGGGGGCTGTATATGTGTGTGTGTCTGTGTGCTCTCCTGCGTTTTACTCAGCAGTCGACAATATGAGTTCACCTTCTCCCCAGAGTGAAAAAGTGGAAAACCATGCTGTGTGTGTGTGTGTGTGTGTGTGTGTGTGTGTGTGTGTGTGTGTGTGTGTGTGTGTGTGTGTGTGTGTGTGTGTGTGTGTGTGTGTGTGTGTGTGTGTGTGTGTGTGTGTGTGTGTGTGTGTCTGTGTGCACTATATCCATCTACGCTCAGGCAATGGGGAGTGAATGTGTGCGGTGAAAGGAAAGGCTGGAGGCTTTATGTGTGTGCATGTGTTTCTTTCTTTTCCTCCCTTAGCGAATGCCTATTTCTAGATCGGTTTGAGGGTCAAGGTTTGGCCACCGGTGGAGAAAAGCTGTGTTCCCATTTAAAAGGGAAAAAAAGCTCTTGCTCTCGCCTCACAATGAAAAGAAGTCCGAACACACATCAACCCCTTAAAGCTTTAACCCTTGCTCTGCCATATAGCGTCTCGCTACACAGATCCTCATAAGTGCGGCTATGATAACAGATCCCCTATGAAAGGAATGAGATAAAAACGGCAGCTTCTGCCATGCATGACATTTCACTGACCATTAAGCCAAGCTGTTAAAATTTCAATTCAAATGGATCTTCGTTTGCACAGGCTGGAGGCAACAGAGCAAATTGATGCAGCTATGATTTCATCAGTGAAAACGTTGACGCTTTAACCCTTCACCTGCCTCGTAGCTCAATACTGAAATTTTTAGAATATGATTAACACACGGTAGACCTTCAATATGCTTAACTGTGATGATACACAACCTTGGTCACTTGGCTTAGGATTTGCTTCTAGCATTTATAAACTAAGAGTCATGATTGTGGTGACTCAGTCTCTGACTCATAGCTTAACCCTGGCCTGAAGTCCATTAGACCATAGATAAACAGGGTTAGAGCACTGGTGACATCACTTGTAGGTTTTTGAAGAGTGATGTGAAAGCCTGGGTCCATATTTATAAAACCTTTAAACAGGCAGATATTAATAACACTCTGACACTTTCATTTCTACTTAGAATTAAAAGAAAGAATAACCTTTAAGACCTGTTTTAAGCATCACATGATCTGTAAGTTATAAATTATTTTTCACAAATCAGCTGAAAGTTAAAGAGAGTGAAACAAAAATATGAAGAAAGGCTGAAATGAACAAACAGACTGACTGAGAAAACACAGGGAGCAAGGCAGGATATGATTTCAGAGATGTAACTGAACGCAGGTGAATTAACAGGTAAAATTAACAATTTTTTTGTTATAAACAGTAGCAGAAAGTGATTTTTTTTAAGGTGGACAAATATGACTGCTGAACATTAGAACTCTTACATTTAAGAGCATATTTCTGTCCTAAAGGTTTAGTGGTAGAAGTAAAGTAGGTGGTTTAAAAGCCAGAAGGTCAGTAACTCGATCTCCAGCTCCTCCAGTTAGCATGCTGAACTGTCCCCTGCAAATACTGAGCCCCAAATTGACGATGTCCTTGCATGCATCGGACTGTGTCTATTATAGAAAGGGCTTAAAGGCATAGAATAAAGGGGTGTATGCATGGGTAAATGTGGTTTTGAGTCAATTTACCATTTAGTTGTACTGACAATGGTTTGAGTAAAGCAAAGGACAGAACCAAAAGTTATTTTTTAGTTCAGTTTCTTACTTGAACACAAAATGACACTTTTAACTGTGTGATAAATTGGTAATGATAGCATTCTGACTTTTTGACATCAAATTTTTAACTAAGGGGAGGCTTTATAGGCCTAGACAGAATACATATCCAAACAATGCTTCTTTAAGACATAACATGATGCCAGATTTCAAAACTGGGGCAAAACTCTCCACTTTTAGCTGCAGAAGTACTCAGTAAGATTGCATGAGCATTCATTCTGTAGTGCAACAGAACTGGGCAAAGATAAATGTACAATTCACCTTCTGACTCATAAGAGTTTGAACTCAAGAGAATGCAGAATCAGACTGGGCTGGACAGAAAGGATCATCATCATCATCAATATTCATGATCGAGCCAAACACATATACTTTTAAGTGAAAATAAAGGGTCTGAAATAATTGCTGTTAGAATGCTAAACAAACCCCAAACTAAGCAGTATTTATATGACGGATAGTGTCAACTTTCCAACCCTGTTTGTGACGCTCTGTGGAGTATGCAGCATAATTGCCCCCATTCCTCTAGATGGAGTAACCTAGATTTTTTTTAATGGGAATAATGGTGTGTGGCAAGTTGAAAAGGCCTAAAATTCAGAAAATGCAAAAAAAAAAACAAAAAAAACCTCACTCTACTGCACCTTAAAGTTTCATGAAAGCGAGCAGTGCCGTTTGAACTGGCTTTATTTTGATGTATTTCCTGGTATTAATGATATGTTTCAGTTGTACCTGAGATAATGACTCCCAGCCCTAAAAGTCATCCCCAAACTAGCTGGCATGTCATTATTAAAAGCACAATGATAATTAGAGCACCCTTGAATATGGAGAAAAAAAAAGTTAAGCTTTGCATGCATTTGTGCCCACAGATTACTCAGGGGATGACATAACATTAAACCTTTATATGCTAAGATAATCTTTTCAAGCCCTAACACAGTGCAATATATTGATCTCAGCACGTCATCTAAAATAGCAAAGTCCTTATCAACAAGCTGTGACCTGTTGCTGAAAGAGCACAACCATGTTTTGGAATCTCAGGGGATTCACAGCATCCACGTGTGATCTCAGCTGTGAATTTTAATGCCGTATTCAGCTCCAGCCTCCATTACAGCTGAACCTGCTGCCAGCCAAAAAGAAAAAAGAAAAAAAGATTGAAGGTCCATTTGATAGCGTAAATTCATAACCCAGTTAGTGATTTGCATTGACTCGGCTGTGATGGATGGACTCAAAACAACTTTATGAAAAATATTACTGCAGGACATCTTTGCACAATTTGTCCCCTGTACTTTTTAGCGTACTCTGTGAAAATCAGCTCTCTGCACACAACAGCAAGTTTTGAGATGGATGAAAGACTTCTACCATCACAACCAAAGGAGCTTTGGGCTAGGGTGAAATCATAACCAAGATTGACTAATGTTTATGGATTTCTTTGTGTGTGTGTGTGTGTGTGTGTGTGTGTGTGTGTGTGTGTGTGTGTGTGTGTGTGTGTGTGTGTGTGTGTGTGTGTGTGTGTGTGTGTGTGTGTGTGTGTGTGTAGAGGGTGGGGGCTATCTGTGACTATTTGAGAAAAATAGGAACGACACTAAGGAAGAGAGAAGCAGCTCGTCTCTGTGGAGTTGTTTTGGTCATGGTGCTTGAGCACTGATTAATGCTCATAGAGAGACACCAGATGGAAAGAGAGAGAAAAAGAGGGAGAGAGAGAATGAAAGGCTGGAAAAGGAAATTTGGGGGAGAACAGCACCGTGGAAGGACAGGATCAGAGGGCAGGAGGCGGAGGAGAAAAGGGCGAACAGAGGCATGGGGGGTGAGGGGGAAAAAGATTAGCATTAACAAATGGAGATGATGAGAGAAAATGAGAGAATGAACCTGCACTCCAAGAAATGTGGATTCATCTGTAGATTCTGGCTTTGGCAATGATTTGTGAAATTCCCCTGATTAATGAGTCATTTTTGTGAATCTCTTCAAGTTGATTTTTAAATTCATCTTTTAATAAAAACAAAAAGGTCTGTAAAAACATGGTCAGGGTATATGACTTAGATGTAGAACCAGAGAGACAACTACATCAGTACTTTTACACTGACACAAAAACCACAGTGACAATAATTAGAATAACTTGGTTGTTTTAAATGTGCAATCAGTGCAGCTATGAATTCATATAATCGTTTAAACTGTGTTAATGAATTTAGACATGTTTATTCTACATCCTGAGTGTATATGCACCCACTACGAAACTGTTGCCTATTATAATATGTTTACCCACATTCATCCAGTTTTGGCCACATTTCCAGATTCCAATGTAATTTTTGTTTTATTGTTTCAATTCATTTTATGCAGTTAAAAAACAAACAAATCTTAATCATTAAAATATAACCAAAGTGTTAAAATCTCATTATTCAGCAAGACTAAAACTGATGTGAGGCGCTATTAAAAACAGTAAATGTTTAGCTGATTTATAAACGCATCTCTGCGTAAGGTTCTTAATTCTCTAATTTTTCATCCAGAACAACAGCAACATATATATGTTTTTGTTATATATAAAACACTGGCCAGTAACCTGTTGACACCTAACTTTTCAGTTTTCTGGATAGACTACATCCTTGTAAAAGAGATTTTCTAATCTCAATGGATATTTTTTCCCCCGGTTAAATAAAGACTTAAAACACTACATGTGAAAAGAAACTTTTCATAGGACTAACTGAAGTTCATCCTTACTGCTTCCATAGGAATTAAGAGGGTCAGTAGCAGTCAGTTGCTGCTAATAAAACGAATAATTGATCATCAACAAGTGTGACAACGTCTATAAAAACAGAAATTGTGGCACTTTGCTGGTCTGGGACATTCAGGTGTGTAATGAAACAAAGCCACAATCTTACCAAGAGTGGAAAAAAAGAGCAAATTCACCCCAAAGTCAAATCAGTCAATTCTCAGAGAAAACCCAAGAGCTAGATCTCAGACTCAGTTAGCATATTTAATCTAAAATATTATGACCAGACAATTAAAAAAAGACTGAACAAGGTCGACTTGTTTGAAAGGGCTGCCAGGAGAACCCTTCTTCTCTCTAAAATGAACATGGCAGCATGGCCTAGGTTTGCAAAACTGCATCTAAACAAACCACAAGACTTCTGGAAAAATATCTTTTAGACAGATGACATCAAAATATAGATGTTTGTCTATATTGCACAGCAGCACATTTGGCAAAAAGCAAACACAGCATATCGGCAGAAACACCTCATGGAAACACAGCAGTAGAAGGTTGATGTACTCCTCTGTATACCAAAAATATACCAAAATATTCTATAGTCAAATGTGACGTCATCTAAAACTTGGCAGAAACCGGGTCATGTAACAGGACAATGATAATAAAGAAAAGGATCAAGGTGTTGCAATGACCCACTCAAAGTCCAGACCTAATCCTGATTTAAATGCTGTGTTGGGGATTTAAGAGAGCTGTGCATCGAGCATCAATAAACTGAAGCAACCTTGTGAAGAAGAATTCCGCCACAATGATGTGAGAGACTGATAAAGTTACACATAAAACGAGTAAAATGAAAAATAAAAACATTTAAGAAAAAAAGTTTTGTGTGTTTTAGTTTTGAAAAAGTAAAAAAAGTTTAACATCAGCATTTCGTAGCAAAGCATGTCTGTCCTTGATGTCCGACAAACATGTTGCGCTCGCTGTTTTGAACGCGCTACAAACACAATTCAATTATGCATTGTTTACATCAAAGTTTGTTTGCTTGTGTTTTTGCTTGTATCATGCATGCATATCATTATGAACTTGCATGATACAAAAAACAAAATTAAACACTGGTCCACCAGTAATCACAAACTCGACAGGGTGCCTTTGAGTGCATAAAAATATATAAATAAATGCCAGCTAGTAACTATAGCTATTTAGGGGGTGTTCAATGGGTAGTTTTCAAGACTGCAGACTGATGTTGGAAATACACTTTGCTCCTCACAAATGCTTGTTTGCTCTGTCCTTACAGAAGATAACAAGCAGGTCAATGCTTCAAATTCACTGCAATGTTAGTCTTGTGTTATGTGGTGTTGTGTCGCTGTCTGATTCTTAGTGTTATCATCATCTCATGGCAGCGAAACAAATAATTTAAAATACAATGGTGTGATTGGCTACATGCACATCGTACAGTCAAGTGCAATGCTGCCGCTCCAAAACAAGGTTACTGTCATAAGGCTAAAGTATATAAATGATAGATTTCTCCCTTTTGGGGAATTTATTTTTCTTAAAAGAGGTTACAGAATAAATTTCTTAGAGCAGATCATGCTGTTAAACTTCAGTTGGACTTCAAAATTACAAAAACAGAAAATCAAAGAGTAGCGCTTTAAAAATGCACTTTAACTATGCTGATTTTGTAGTGTTTGAATTTTTTACAGAAAAATGACGATGTTGTAAAGGGTCTGTGCAAACGGTTCGAGTATGACGCTACAAAGAGCATTTGCAAAAGTGTTCATTATCGCTCTAAAATGGGGTTCGGGGCTGAAGAATCTTTTTTCGGTTTAGAGCGCGGTTAGAGCTGTAACATTTGCAGAGGAGAAATTTTTTTTGAAGGAGAGAGAGCGCAGAGAAGAGGAGTGGGGGGGTGGAATTTTGGGAGATCAGTGGCAAAGAAGAAGATGAGAAAAGAGGGTTTGGGCACAGTGGGATTACTCCAAGACGTGGTGAGTGGGAGACAGGAATACAGAAAGACAGAGAGGGGGGAGACACCAAGACAGCAGCACTTCTTTTTGATTTGTAGTAAAAAATAAAAAAAATAAAAAATGAAGAGGAAAGAGACTTCCTGTTTATAGCAATTTAGGGTTATATATTATCTAAAAAATGGAAATGTGTTGGGAACAAGAGCTGCTTGGCCTAATTCTTTTCTAAATTGAAACATCTTATGAAACCGTTCACCATTTTGTAAACGTACACACACTGTCAAAGCTTCAGTCTCATAGAAACGGCTAACTTTCCAGTCAAAATCAGTCTTTCCCATTAGACAACACGCCAACAAGCAATCATACATTACTGATGACCACATGACTGATGTATTAAGTACTCAGTAAGTAATAAGTATTTTGAGAATCTGCTCTATTTTGAATTTGAGAACATTTCTTTATTGACACACCTTTGCAAGATTATCCAAAACACTAGTTAAAGAGAGCAGAAAATTTTCAACCCTTTAATTCCACAAAAGCAAAGTGGTGATGTGGTCTGATTTTGTAAACAAAAGCCTTTCTGTGTGTAGCATTCTCTCTCTGGCTCTCTAAAGACAGATGTTAAGTGAACCACTGATTGAAACCCACTTTAGATGTGGATGAAAGCGTCAATAATCTATGTTAGCCTTGTGATGCACTGGCAAACTATCCATGGTATACACCACCTCTCGTTGAATGTCAGCTAGGACAGATAAAAAGCAAAACACGGGGTTAGAAGAATAGATGGTTAGGTGTACATAAGATTTTTAAAATGTAATTCTATACTGTAAATCTACTTGAAAACTACTCTGCATCATTATCTCTTCTCTGTTCCTGATCTGGTCTCAAAATTTAATCCACCTCACAAAGGATGCTCCTTTGTGAAACCTGCTCCTGGAAGCCAAAAAAAATAGAGGAATAGAAAAAAATGCAGGGGAAAAAATAAAAGTTTGTGAATGTGACACTGAAACAGCCAGCCTCGCATCATCCAGCATATGAGAACATTGCGATACAGATGCATACAGTGCTGGGAAAAAAGGTTTTAGGTTTTGCATTTTTCTCCCACTTAAATGTTTCAGATCATCAGAATTAGGCAGATTGAAATTGAGGGGTTTTTTTTAATAAAGATTGCATTTATTTGGGCAAAGAAGCTATCCTAACCTGCCTGCCCCCGCATGAAAAACATGCAAAAAACCCAAGCTTTTTGAGTGACCTAGCCAAGGTCTAGACTTAAACAGGCAATTCATGCTCGAAAACTCTCCGATGTGGTAAAATTAAAACAATTCTGCAAAGAAGAGTGGACCTAAATTCCTCCACAGCGATGTGAAAGACTCATTGCCAGTTATTGCAGTGGCTTGATTGCAGTTCTTGCTGCCAAGGTTGGCACAACCAGTCATTAGTTTTGGGGGGTAATTACTTTTTCACATTTTTCACAGGTAGATTTGTACAGCTTTTTCCCTTTTAAGAACATAATTTAAATACTCCATATTATATTTACTCTGGTTGTTTTTGTCCAATATTAAAAACTGTTTGATGACCTGAAATATCTGTGAGAAATATGCAAAAAGAAGAAATCAGGAAATCATGATACGGTATACTGCATCAGAAAGAGATCATCTTAATAATCTCCTCGGTTAGGATCCATTCTTCCAGAGCACTGGCAAACAAATGGCCCTATTTGTAGAGCTCGCATGATTCTGATTCAGTGGCTTTGTTTTTACACCTGGGGAGTAGGAGTGCACTTGCAGTGTGGATGGTAATGACTCGAGTGTACTGCACTGGTTTCATGTATTTGTTGAATGAAGATAAAGTGCAGTAAATGATTTCTTTGTCCAGTTTTAAATATTACTTTGCAGAAAGGTGTTTGCACATAGGAAATGTGAAAACATGGAAATCGTGTTTACAGTTATTAAAAAAGTGTGTCTCTTTTGAGAAATGAGGCAGAGCTTTAGCCAGTTATGTGTTAGAGGCCAGAAAAACAACTGTTGTTAATATCTTACAAATGACCCAAATGAGCGTTTTCTCTTCTGGGTGGCAAATAAATCCATTATAAAAGGCAGTCACAAAATGTGTCTTTTATTTCTTCCTCTGGTTTAAGCAGATTTACCAGAACATCCAAAAGTCAGAGGTTTTGTGAAACCACCATCAGGTTTTGCTATGCTGTAAAGGTGTCAGTATGCTTCAGGCTAACTTTTGCATCTCAAAACAGCTCTGGTTGTGTTCCAGCTCCTTTCAGATTTCTTGCAACTTTTGAGCTATTTAACATATTTCCACCCATTTAAATCTAGACCATTGTAAGGAGTGTTAGTTGGGTGTTTTGCACATTCTCTCACTCCAGCATATTTAACACACCCATTCCCAGCTTCAGCTCTGCACTTGAAAACCTGTTATTTTCCTGGTCCCACCTGAACCAATTTACTTTTGGTTGAAATGCTCCAAATGGTTCGAAATTAGGCTATCAAACTACTGCAGAACCTGTTTTTCGTCGGTGTGAAAAGGTTATCAGTGTTTGATCAGGTATGTGGAGAGAAATCTATCTAAAGCTCACCTTTCACACAACAAAGCGTGTCACTTTCCCAGTACAAACAAGCTCCCAGGAAGAAACCACCAAAGAGTGTCACCTGTTTTCCCTCAGTGTGTAGCAGACTTTCTTCTTTTTGTGTCTGAATGCTACCACTTGAAACATCTGTAAATAGCATTTCACCTTTTGAGTTAATGCAGAGTGTTTTCCTTACCTCTAGCCCGAGAACTAGAGGTCCTGACTAGTTAACATAACCATGGATCCAAAAGACAATGCTGATGTTGTTCTAGTGAGGGCAATCTCAGTTACCCAGCTATGTGGGGGGGGGGTTTCTTTTGTCATTTGCTTCTTGGAATTGGCCCTGAGATTGAATTGAAAGCAAGTGACAGAGAGAGAGAGAGATTGATACAAAGAGAAGTGGACATAACAAGAGCCAGAGAGTTTTGAGGAGGGAACCAGAAGGAGATCAAGGCAGAGAGTCAGACACACATGAATCAGAGAAATTGAGGGGAGGAGGGAGGGAGTCAGAAAAGAGATGCTCACTATTAAAGTCAGACAGCGTTGACCTTCACTCCATGCTGAACCACGTACAACATTCAGCACATATGGCTCCACTTAATGTGGCGAGACCTGAGTCTGTGTGCGTGTGCGTAGTATATATATATATATATATATATATATATATATATATATATATATATATATATATATATATATATATATATATATATATATATATATATATATATATATATGTATGTATGTATGTATATGTATGTATGTATGTATGTATGTATGTATGTATGTGTGTGTGTGTGTGTGTGTGTGTGTGTGTGTGTGTGTGTGTGTGTTTGTGTTTCTATTTTTGATCTACTCGTAGGAGTGTGACTATTAGTATGAGCGTGCACGCTTCTGTATGTGTGTTTGATTTTGTTTACATGCTGATGTTTGCCTGCGTGTCGACACGTGGATTTATGTGTATGTGTGCGCGTGCTCGCCAGCATACACAGCGTGTATCTTAATTGGACTCCATTCAAGTGTTTAATTACTCATTAGAGATGCTGCAAAGCAATCTATACACCAGCTTTCCCCGTTCGCTCTCTCTGCCCTCTGTGACTCGCAACCCACAGAGGCTCAAACGCTTTGACCCAAACTACATGGATTAGTTCACCTCGTCAATCTGGATCAACCCATCCACATTAGATGAAGATCCTTAAGCCAGAGGGTGATGCCAAAGCAAGGCAGACAGTTAATATGTCAGTCAGTCTGACACTCCATCAGTTTATTCTGGTGTAAAAGTAGTTGTCAGGCAGACTGTTTTTTTCCACTGAAAGATGATAATCAGTCCACTGGTAGGCGAATAAGTCAAACTGGCTAAACTAGTCAGTTACATAATCACTTTGTTGATCGGGGCAGAAATCTGAGAGCGGAAATACACTGCAAACCTTTTGTTTATATATGAAAGTAACAGTAGTATTCCTCAAGCATAGACTAAATGCAACTCGTTGGTCAAACTGAAAAAAACATGAAAAAAATTGATCTGTAACTTTTAAAGTGAAGCTTCTTACACCAACATTGAGCTAAAACAGTAAACACATTTGTCCCAAGTCTATATCATGGAGAATTGATATTATTTGCTTGCCAGACTTGAAAGGTTTTTTGTACAATATGGGGTGTAAAAAAATCATAAATGTACAAAATAAAGTTAAAGGTTTTGGTTTTGTAGTTGTACTCCCAGAAGACAAACTGTATACCCCTGGCCAGATGTAGGCTGGCCATTTTTGTGGAAACACTTTATTTTCTTCATTCTTAACAAAATATTTGCAGTCCGTTTTAATGACAGCCAAAGATGGCCCCCAATCTGTCAAATAAAAAAGTTGAACTCAAACTTGAAGAATGCATGAGTATTGATGGAATAAAAAATGTCAGCCAGTTCTTCTCCCTTCTTTAAACATTGACTCTGTGGATACGTGACATTTCTGCCGCTCCTCACCCTTGTTGAGAGATTCCCATTGGCGAACTTGGACACCAGCCATCAGCTCCTTCATTCGTACATCTTTTTGAGCCAACCTTGTCGATACCAATAGAGCCACACTGCTGTTCGTGCTGTCGACAGTGCCAGCGATGGTGCTGCATCATGGTGAATGCCCCTCAGAAAACAAGGAGACTGATATAGGCATATCATGCACTCTGCCTGTCAGCTTGTCAGAAATACCGCGTGTGCCCGAGCTCTCATCTTGTCCGTCTGACTAACTCAACCTGCTTGCCCATCCATCAGTGGCTTTGTCTCTGTATCTGACTGCCATTGGCTCTATTCTGTCTTTACTTTTTGTGTGCATTTTTTAGGAAACACATCACCAAAGTGGTAATTATCCTTCCCGGGTGGGGGGCTCAAGAACAAGGTTTGTTATGTTAATTCAGTCAGTGGGCGTTGGGTTGTATATGTATATGTGAGTGATGGGCAGCCTGTTTTATGTCTGACTGTGTGTATGTGTACATATGTGTAAGAATTTCCCAGGGATTGACACAGGCAGCACTTAATCCGCAGGGGGGCTAAGTTGCCCGTCTTGAAGAAATACATAATAACCTTTCAGATGTGCTGAATGTCACCACAGTGATGTATGGGCGACATTATTCAGAGTGACAGATGTGGAACTTGTCAAAACAACACAGTTTGAGCTGCTCAGGAGTGTGTGCCGGTTGTGGGTTGAGGCTTTTGATGGTTTCTTTTTCATGTTTGCTTCGGTGCACGTACAGTGAGATGTGCATGCGTGTGTTATGTGCTCTATTCCATGCTGGTTGCATGTGTTTAACACAGAAGTGAGGATCAAGAGCTAATCTGCATAATTAAACATGTACATCTGTGCTTATGAATCCCAGTACTTCAATGTGTGTTAATTTGGCTTTACATTATACTGAATGCATCAATGCTTTCTGTGTTACATGTGTTATTTTGTTGAGATGAGCTTGTACTCTACACTATAGTATACATCCATGTGTTGGAAATGTCTAGATATGTCAGCCTCAATGTGTTTGTTTCCAGGGAGGTAACATATTTACTTTTCCTAACGTATCTAAGCATCAGCAGCAATGCGATGGGAGACACAGGAGGAGACGACAGCATGAGAAAGGAACACCTCATGCTGGGAAAAAAGCAGCTAAAGAGTCCTAGCCAGAGGATGATGTATGTGTGCGTGTGTCTGTCTGTGTGCGCGAAGGAGTCATTTTAAACATTCAAACAGAATGAGCAGAAAGCAGACGATGCCATGGTGAGGGAATAAAAATACAATAATGGGGGAAGAAAGTTAAGACAAAGGAGAGAACAGGAAGAGAAAAGAGGCGGGTGGGGGCGTTGACAGTCGCGAAGACTGAAAAGAGGAGATAGCAAGAATGTCAAAAGATGCTGGAGCTGAGCTCCAGAAAGGAAAGTGCTGGGAGAAGAAGAAAGAATAGAGAGGGAGTAAATGAAGCAGAAGTGACTGGAGATGAAGATTGAGGGAACGAAAGTAAAGAAAAGGAGGAAAAGACAGAGTAAAGTCAGGAGAAGATGAAGATGGAGAGATAGAAACAGAGAGTAATGTGGAGTTAATTGGAGAGATATTGAGAGTGACTGGAGTTATGGTGTAGGAGACTGAGACAGCAACATAACTGAGGCTACTTTCAGCCACACACGTCTACAAAAGCCTGCAATTTCTTCCTGCCAGAAAGCCAAATGAGGTGAAATCGTGCCTGTTTTGAATATGAAATGTTACATTTAAAAGACTCCACATATTCATTTGGCCAACAGTGCACAGAATTTGCCAGGGTTAGGCAGCAATACTGGTGGAGTCTCTTTGTGCTGGTGTGTGGAGGAGAGCAAACCGGATGTTTATTACTCTCAATGAGAGAATGGTGATAAACTGCTGGCTGAGAGCATCACCCACTGTGCCTCAAGATAGGAGTTGGCAACTAAAGTTGGACAACAACTTTTGAGTTGACTGAAGATGTGACAGTGAATTGGATTTAAAAATTGAGCCAAATCCAATTCTTCCACCTATCCTGCTTGCAACCAAAAAAAAAAGAAAATCACAGAAAAAGTAACTACAAAAACTTTTTTGTGTTATGGTGTAAGTTGCGCATTTTAACATTAGAGTTGCTACATGTGTTGACAGGTCATTCCCGTCACTTCAGAAGAAGACAAATTGGGTTGCATCATGTGCATTCTTACACATGATGCAACCCAAGCAGAGATTCACTCATAAATCCTCTGCTCCGTAACGCTAAAAGAGCCCAAACATCCTCATCCTAATTCTTCAGTTCAGTTTGCACCAAATCACAACAACAGTGTCCTCAAGGCTCTTTATATTGTAAGGTAAAGATCCCAAGTTATCAGATAGAAAGCAGCAATGATAAGCTGAATGGGTGCAACTCACTAAGACACATACCTGCAAGTTAGTCTCAGTAACAGTCTAATAAAATACTAGACTTTTCCTTACTAATACTTAAGCACAGACCTGTTGGCCTGATTGTGTGCTACTACTGCTGCTACTACTACTAATATGAGCTACTGTCCGTCTCCCAGCAGGCCATATTTCTTTGTTGGATAATTCCATTAAAATGCTACAAAATGAACATACACCACAAATGTGGTTGAGAGCCTCAAATCGTTGGCTTGAATAAGCAGTGATGATGTTCAGCAGAGAGCAATCAGCTGTCATGATTATTTATAACCAAAATAATAATCATACCCAGTACAGTTGTTATGAAAAATTAACTATAGCGTGAAGGCTCGAAACGTGTTATTTTATTGGCGTAAGTTGGGCATTTTAACATGGGAGTCTATGGGGAATTAATTCCTTAGTCAGCCTCAGGTTGCCATTAGAGGAACTGCATGTTCTGTCACTTGGCAGTTGGCTTAATTTGACTGCCCTATGCTTTGCACTTTATTTGGGCACAGATGCTGCACACACACACAAAAAAAAAACCAGCATGCAGTGGGAAAACAAAGTTGTTTGCACAGTGAAGTCTGAAAGCTGTTCCCTTAAGTAAATCAAGCGATAAGTTATTTCAAGAAGTGAAGAAGTGCCCAAAAATCCAGAGTAGAGAAATGTCTACCAAATGAAGACGCTGTATTTTGAAATGGTGCCTCCTGTAGTTTTTCTGGGTTTGGAAACTTAACTGTGCAGCCAGCCTCTTTTCTCCTCTGAGCCCCCATTTTTACCAAAAGCAACTGGAAAGGAATTTGACTGACAGACCAAGAACGGAAGAAAGAGGTTTTTCTGGGGTTTTTTCTTCTTCTTTTTTTTGCAGGCCACGGTGTGAGTGCACCATAAGTGGGAGTGACAAAGACAGATCAAGTAAAGCTAAAGAAAAGGAGAAAGTTATAGAATGAGAGTGGGATGACATAGTGGGAGAGAGAGAGAGAAGCATCCTTTGATGTTCGGTGGTTGATGGAGCCTGCTGTTTAGGACGCAGGCAGGTATGGTAAACATCCAACCAGAGGCTTTGATCACAGCCATATTGAGAGAGGATGTTGATGACTCAGTGGTGTCAGAATACTAAAGAGTGGCCACTACACGCAGTACAGTTACTACTGTATGGAAAAATACAGAACTTGCGATTGCAGCAGATACGCGCATCCAGAAAAAAACCTCAAAGACGTGTTTTCTCTCGTCCCCTTTTTGTTTGGATCTTTTATTTCAACTTTAAAGCTCTCCTATTTCTATTTTCTTTCATCCTGATACGTGCACACAAAACCATAAAACACTTTAACGCAGATCCATTTCCACTGATTATGGTCCAAGCCTCAGAATGATCCTTTTATATCCAGATGAGAGCCACCAGCCAAAAGCCAAGTCTTTCAGCTGCATCTGGCTAACCTCACCAGACAATTCAATTGCACTGAGAGAGTGAGGAGAATTTGTGAGGCATCAGAGGATTAGGAATGATATCATATTGCTCAGGTTCATACACAGACAATATTAGAAAGAAATTGCTTCAAGCGGCGGAACAAAAACATATGAAAAGACCATGTACTAAACAACATGCACTCCAACAGCAGTCTGTTAAACAGGCATAATTTAAGACAGTTTTTCATAGACACTGCTTAATTTCAAAAGCATAAATATAAAGTTTTAAATCTTTATCTTGCTACCCCTTCAGAACTTAATTATCAATATGCTAGTAATACAAACACATATCTTTCCCTGGAAATGAAAGAAAATCAAGTTTTTTCAGCCGTAAAATAACAAGCATAGACATTATTTCTTGTAACGGTTGTAAAAGTTTACACTGAATGAGAAAAAGGATTAGTGAAACTTTATAATTTTGCTCTGTACTTTGTTGTAAGCTACCTTAAAGCTCCTTTTGGGCAGAATGTTGAATTATTATGATGAAATAGGGTTGGGGGGGGAGTTATTGTTTGTCAAAAATGAGACACTCTATGAAAATTGGTGCAATCCATACTGCATTCTGTTCAGTCACTTCAAATTCCCTCCATGATATTCCATGATCCAAGAAGTGGAGGCATTTAGGAACCACAGAAACTCAGAGCATGGTAGTGCATAAAAGTCATCAAAGCTCTGCTGACTTAGTAACTGCAGAGCTACAAATCTCCTCTGCCATTAACAACAGCCTCCAAACTGTGTATCAGGAGCTTCATGGCATGGGTTTCCATGGTGCAGCTAATGTGTAGGTAGCCCTGATGTTTTCATTGCAGCCAGTTCACTAACTCTGTAAATTAGATCCTTTTGCATACCCCAGTCACTGTTTGTGCAGATGCTTAATTTATGTTACTGCAAACAGTAGCTGAGTACTAAGTACTGAGAAAGGTTTTGCCTATTTAGAGAGCCTACAGAAAAGGGTTTTCAACCAATGCAAACATGCTCCTCTACATTCCTCCAAAATCCCATCTGCATGTTGCTCAGTGTGGGTGGTGGGTTGATCTAATGCTGATTGGTTGACAAATGGGCCGGTAGTGACAGTGGAGTTCATCAGGAGTGAGAGAAGCACAAGAAAAAACGTTATAATTTAGATTTTCTCCACTGAATGGCCAACAACAACACAAGCAAGAGTAGCACACAGACTGGTTGTACCACATACTTTTGACACTGCCCCCATCTGACAACAGATGCTCTCTGCAGGTAGATGAGCAGTCCGAAGCTGCCCACGGATCGCTAATAGACTGCCAATGTGCTACCACAGCCGAGCCAGAAATTCCCCATGAGGTTTGCCATACTTGCTGCAGTCTTTTCCTGAATTATCGGTGTCCACACTCTGAAAAAAAACTCCACACTAAAGGAATAAAAGAAGTGGAAACAGGCAAACCAAAGCCATCACAATATTGTGTATTAAACTTCGCAAAGTTTGATACTTTTAAGCTGGGAGGATTGTATACTTGTGTTTACAAACTAGCAACACCGTCTGTCTCACAAAAAAATCGAGAGGTACAAGCCAAAACGGTGCCGAGGAGATGTCACAACTGATGGCGCACCCTTCAAAAAAGCAGAAATGACTATATTTAAAGAGGTTTAAGCCTCTAAACCTGAACCAATGAACCGTTCGGGTGTTAATATTCGGGACTCAAGCTACACCTAGATATTTGGGAAATGACTATGTGTTGTTTGTCGGTTTGTCCAACAGTTTACCTGCATGCAACCTAGGCTTGCTCAAACATGGGTGTGCAATGGAACTTAAACAACAAGCAGAAACCACAAAACATTTCATAATAAAGCTCTTCTTGGCAGATTTTGCCAATAAGAGACAAGAAGATGCCCGCTTATAGAGATTAAGTGTGTTTAAAAGACTGGTCTATTGCAGATGTAACAATGATGTTACAGTGCTCTGACAATGAGCTAGTACACTTTCATAACACTAAGAAATTAAAGCCCTGATGTTCAGCGAAATGAAATTTTCAAGACTTAAGTTGCATATAAATTACATCATAATTAGAAGCATTTATGAAGCTTCACAATGTCAGCTTTTATTATGTTACGAGTTCTTTAAATATAATGTTGCACAATACTGTTATATCACAGCTTTCACAGCTTTGAAATATACGCACATACAGATTCAAAGACATCCCATTACAAACACCAATAACACACACACACACACGCACACACAGCTCTTTCTCAAAGAGCCGTGTCTTATATGTGAGTGCATTCCCGTGTCTTTTTTGGCTAGTGCAGTGTGTGTGTTTAATTCCAAATGACACTCAGCCTGAGAGTGGAAGATACGGGACACACAAACTGTGACACACACCAACATGCACTGTTTAACAGCTCGCAGTGCAGTGGCACACACCTGCACGTTCACACACTCACCTGCACACGCAGTTTCGGCTCGCCTCGGCAAATTAGGAATGCAGACAGTGTCACAGGAGCAGGGCAGGGCACTGATACAACCTAATGTATCCTGGCACATTAGCCCTTTCTTGGATTGAGCATCCTCACCGAGTGAGACCCACTTTGCCATGCTACCATTTAACCGGCCACACACACACACACACACACACACACACACACACACACACACACACACATGCTTGCCTGCATGAACACACACATCCATACTTTACTGCATATCCAATGTACTAATGCTCAAGTGGTAGTCATCCATAAATGTATCAGCGCACAATCAATAGGCAAAGCACATTTGTCTCAGATGAAAAACCATAGTCATATAAATTGAAATGAAATATAGAAAACTCCTCTTCCATCTGCTCTTCTTCCATCTGGCCTCCACCTCCTCTTCTACTTTTTCTTTCCTCATTTTTCAGCTTTATTCTAAACTAATTTCATGCAATCTCATTACCCCATATTTGAGTGTCGCCCTCCTCTCTCTGCATTTTCTTCTCTATTGTTCTAGCTTTGCACATATTTCCCTTCCTCCCCCACCTTTTTTCTCTCTGTTTCACCCCTTCTGTTCTTTGCTTTCAGGCTTTTTATTCTCATTCTATACATCTCTCCCTCTGTTTCTCCCTCTGCCTTCCCCCTTTAGTTGTTAATAAGAGTTGATTGGGAGCAGAGAGAGCCAAGAGGAGCTCCCTGGTGGATCAATGCCTCTAAATGATCTGTTCAAGGATCCCTTTAGAAGCTGCAAAACGCACTCTGATAGGGCACCGAAGCATGAAGACGCTCATTTCACATCTAACTCACTTCCTGATTTGCCCTCTGGGAGAGAGATAGGACTGCCGTTATAGGGATAATTTGTCCCAAAGCTAAATATCCCACTAACCAAGAGTGCTTAGACCAAAATGTCTTCATTCTAGGCAATCAATTACTGCCAAGGTGAGGGAGAAAATGATGAATTTGTTTAAAAAGCCCAAGCCGCCTGTGTGCGTGCTGTCTGTGACAACTAGATTGCACAACAGCTTGGTTTTGTTTAGGCTATGCTTATTTGATTGAAGACATTTTCCTGCGTCTCAAATTTACCGAGCTTCGACATACAAGATTTGATAACGCGGTGTAATGAATTTTAAATGTACTTGAGGTGGTACATTTGGAATTGAATTGATTGTAGCTATGGTGATGATAATGAAGGTAATGAAAAACACCGGAGGACGTGGCGGCTGCAGACATCGACAGGTTTGCTTGACCACAAAGAATAAAACGGATATTGCACTGATTATTTAAAAATGCATCGAAATGTTAGATGGTTTACTGAATAGATGTTTATACTTTTACTCTACAGAGCTCATTTTTGCCCTGCTTTTTAAAACACATCTGCTCTGCTCTTTAATAAGGTATTGGCTACTAATAGAAAGGAATTAAATGCAATTTCCTACAGGAAGCAATACATTACATTTTATTCTAATTTAACTTAACTCAACTCAACTCATTGCCTGTTTAACTTAACTACTGAATCAACCTATACTCTGTCCTGCTGATATAAACATCCCAGAGCAATCGGCACCAGTTGCCATGTTTATTAATCAGCAAACAAAAAAAATAGCCTCCAACAAATGCAAACGATTCATTATAAACGCACCGTGCATTATTTGAAATTTATGTCTATAGAAAAACAAGGCAGGGAAATCCAGAAGTGTAGAGAGGCAGGCTGCGTGCTGTTGGTTTTAGTCCTCATCGGCATTTGTTGACAATAACAAAAATATAGAGTATCTCCAGCCTCATCCTTTAAAGAGAGACTGTTTCACTTCACTGACTTCAAGATTGTAAACAGAAGTTCAGTTCTCTTATAAACAGCACTGGCACCAAAATATAAACATAAATAGAGCCTGTATTATAAAGGGAAAATATGCAGCCATATGTTTTTAATGTATTAAAAGTGACTAGCAGAGGTTGCTGAAAAAGGATGAAGGGGCCAGCATCTCATGCGTTTCCATATCACCTGCATTCTATGAATATTATAGGGGACTGCCGCAGTGTAGAAACTCCAGGATGAGCGTTTTAATACCAATAGTTTTTTTCTTTAATAACTTGTTTCGGTTCATGATGCCAACCTCACTGATCTCCATGCTTGCTGGACTAAGTGGACACCTACAACAGCAATGTGTGCTCTCTACCATGATGACCCACTTCTCTTAAGTATCATACCACAAGGTTCATTCAAGCACGCCGACTGGAAAAAAAACCTGTGTTTAAAACATGCCTAGAATTCCCATAACTTGTAGTTTACCAAGCTTTATTAAAATAAAATTGTTGCTATGTAAACTGGCATAACCGGAGGGATCATCATTGATTTTTCTGGCTTTAACAATAAATTGTTTTGTTTTTGTTTTTTTAAAACGCCCTCTAGGATGATTTTTTTTTTCTTTTCACTGACTCAGGTGGTTTAAATCAGAAAAGCAATTGTTTCAGTGTCCTTGAGCAATATATAACTCTAAGGAGTGTTGTTCTGCAACCTTTGATTTGCCTCTGAAGATGTGTAAACACAAAAATGTTCCAACAATCGCACAATTTCATATGGTTACATTGCACCGGATGACTACGCTAGGCAGATAGTTTCCTTTGTGCTGTGCAATCATAGAGAAATTGTAGTAAATATTGATTGTTTTTCAGGAATATAAAGATTTTTCTTAAAACATAAGACTTCCACAGTCTCATTTTACCACAGAAAGCACAGCTCCTCACAGATTCCGCGCATATCCCTGAGTCTGTTCGATTATTTTTTATTTATGAAGAATTTTTCTTTTTTCTGTGTCTTACAGGTTCTGGCATGGAGAGTACAGGGTTGCAGTGAACATTAATGACTATCTAGACATCTATTGTCCATACTACGAGGGTCCTCCATCCCACGGACGCATGGAGCGCTACATCCTATTCATGGTCAACCATGAGGGCTACACTTCCTGCCAGCACAGGATGCGTGGCTTTAAGCGCTGGGAGTGCAACCGTCCCACCGGTCCCGATGGGCCCCTGCGCTTCTCAGAGAAGTTCCAGCTCTTCACTCCTTTCTCCCTGGGCTTTGAGTTCAGGCCTGGACACGAGTACTACTATATCTGTAGGTTATCAGCCAAGTAGAGTGTGTTTCTCTGTGTTTGGGGAGATTGTGTGTGCAGGTAAAGATGTTCGTTATCTGCGTGCGTGTGTGTGTCTGTCTGTCTGTTTGCATGGTATCCACGCTCCTGCTCAATTTGCATTTGTAAACAATATGTAAATATGCAATCAACAGAAGCTGATTGAGAGAGTTCTCAAACACAGCCCGCACAAATACACCTTCCATCTCTTATTCGCCCCTCTCACTCTCCCTCACTTTATTTCTTAGCGCATCTCGCTGCTTCTGTCGAGATCATAAGTGGTGTGCTCGGCAAAGTGGTAAAAATGTCACCAGGCGTAGTTTGTAATCATTTTTATATTAGCTCTATTGATGTTTATCCTCACTTCAACAAGTGATGTATTAGTATCAAAGATGGGCCTTACCCCCCCCCCGAGACTACTTTTTTGAACAAAGTTTAAAAGCTATCATTCCCCCAGCAGGCGTGGGACATATAGTAGCTTCAAATTACTCTTAAACATTGTTTTCAACTTCTCAGTGTGGGATGGATTTACCGCATCCGGACTGTTTAGTGCAAAATCAGTTGGTAATCACAGAAAAGCAACATTAAATTGACTTTGGAAAGCGTTACTGTCAATGTTCAAACACAGGAAAGCACCACTTTTCCTTTTTATGCTGTAGGAGCTGCAGTTGTCTGTTTTAGTATCCAAACCACCTGGGAAGAAACATGTTTTTCACAATTACAAGGACACCAAAAGCATTTGAACAAACTATGTATGTTGTGTTATGCTTCTTTTTTTTTTTTTTTTGCTTTCATTTGTTTGGTTGGCTGATTTCTTTTTTTTTGTCAGTCTCAAATGACCATACAGTCATTTGATGAGTTATGTAAACTCATCATTAGTTTTTGATCAGTTTAATTTTTAATAAGTACACATCAGTCAGCAGTGTTAGGGAAAATACTTTGCACTTGCAGGATTCAGTTTGCCAGCAGATAACTATACTGGATAACAACTGAGGAAAGTCATCCTATTAGTTTTCTTTTCTGACTTGACCTTTGAGATTCTCTTAAGAAAAATCTTATTTTGTCCAAAAGATTATTTTTTTTACTGCATGGAATTCTGCCAGTATGCAGCCTGACACAGGTCTCTTCATTTCTCCTTACATTATCGCTGCACAGTTGGCTGAAAAACTGACCTTGACCTTTTTAGCAGGAGATGGTGCATTCTCACCATGACTCATAATGGGAAGAAGGTCCTGTAGCACCAGTTTCAGGTCAGGTTATAGAGGGAGTTTTTTTGTCCCTGGATAGCGATTCTCATTTTACAGTGATATTGTCTTCATTCTGAGAGTGCAAGGAGACTTTAAGCAAAGAAAAAAAGTTAGGCAGATTCTGAAACAGATTTAGTTTTTTCAGTTTTTATTTCTCATGCAGTAACAGTAACTGTTTTGCAATGCAATTAATATAAAAACAAATGCGCAATGCGAAAATACAACACTTTTGCATTACTGAACAGTTTGCATTTAAGACTATTTGTAGGTAAAGAAACTTTTTTTTTTAAATTGTTACTTGTCAACTACTAATATTTACCCAAGTCTGTTGTCTACACAACCACAAAGACACAGCAGGCGAGAGTCAGGGAGCTGAAGAGGCAACGATAACAGCCACCCGATGTCCCACTACACTTTTCCCAGTTGGCACACATACACACAAGCACACATTCTTCTGTTTTCAGTCTCATGTAGGGATGGTTTGGGCCCCTCTAGTTAGTTGCTGACTATGGTATTGTGTTCACGGACCCCTAGGGATAGTGTGTGTTCCACATGACTAGAATGCTTGTGAATGTGTTTAAATATATCTGTGTGTGTGTGTGTGTGTGTGTGTGTGTGTGTGTGTGTGTGTGCTGTGGGGGGAGGCCTGGTCATGGGGGTCAGTTGTCAAGCGATTGTGAGTCCGTGAAAGGCCGTGTCCATCATCTTGACTGGCAGGCGAACACACATTCTTGCCTCTCACCGTCACTCACATGCTCACATTAAACACACTCATGCACAGGTCAGTACTGATGTGGAACGACAACGTGCCGACCGTTTTAACCACCCGGCCTTTCCGCTAAGTGCCTTATTGTGTGCGTCCTCTCTGAACATACTTGTGAAGCACATATTTGATTGGCATTTGTGGTCATATCCATGAGAGTGCATCCCTGTGAGTGCACACTGGTGTGTGTATTTGTCATGGGGCTGACATGTTGACAGGTCAGCTCCACCCCTTGCTTCTCCCAGCTGTCATCTGATGAGGCTGAGTGGTTTTCAATGGGTTTTTAGTTGACTTTAGATTGTGGATGTGCTGGGAAAATGAGTCACTGGGTGAATTGGTGTGACTTTTAAAAATGACACAGGTGGAAATTGTTGGGGGTAACAAAGAAGAGGGAAAAAACCCCTCTAGCCCTTTTGCCTTTTTCAGTCAAGCCAAAACAGAAACGTCCGCAAGTTCTTCTTCCCACTACAAGTAGTGTAGGGAGATAATCTGAAAAAAATTGATGGATAGGAAGTGGCCTATAGGTATGCCTTAAAGGGTAAAGGAGGTGAAGGTCAGAGAGAAAGATGGAGGGAGGAGTCGTGGGGTAAAAAAGAGGGAGGAGAGGGCAAATGAGGGGTCAGATTTATTTCCTGTGCACTGTGGATCTTGAACATGATTCTCTATGGGGTCACTACTGGGTTGTGGCTTCCTCAAGGGAGAAGGCCAGTAGGTCTCCACGCACACTTCTGCAACCAACTGTGCGTGTGCACATTCTTTTACACATCTGCGTATGTGTGTGGGTGGCTGTGCTCGTCAGCATGTCTGACTGGTCAGAGACTTGGACACAATCTCCTTTAGGGTCTCCAGCTCTATTTCACATTGGAGCGAGGTGGGACTAAAAACCCAGATTCAATTTCATTTACTCTACTTTGAAGTTTGAATCACACTAACTTTTTAACATTTTTTTCTTTTTCTTTTTTTTGGCATTCAATCTGGGCAGCAAGCTGGCTCAGTGGTTTGTACTGTTACCTCACGGCAAGATAGACCTGCGACTGTGGGGAATTTGCATGGATTTCCTTCCCCATTCCAAAGACATTCAAGCCAGGTTGATTTGAGAGTCAGTTATTTCCCTTAGGAATGTGACTGTGAATGAATTTCAGTGATCCCTTACAAACTTGTTTACATTGCCTAAAGTGCTTAGTGTGTTTATGGGAGCACATAGCATGAGGACATAATATATGAAACTCTGCACTTGCTTAAACTTCTAAACGCTGTTAAGAAACTAATAAGTTGCATTAATTACTGGATTAATGCTAAATTGTGACAAATGTTTAACATGTAAATGTATCTTTTGGAATATGTCATCTGACATATTCACTTAAATTAAAGTTTTTAAGGGCAGGCTGCACACACCATGCTGAGATATACCGAGGTTTTGATAATAGCTCTGCAGGAACCACTTTGCTGTTGCAAACATGAGCCCTGCTACCTTTGGTATTTTTTGTAGACTCAGCTAAAGAAATTATGAACAAAAGATGTGTTTTTGATACAGGCTGCTAGTAGCAAAGTGCATAAAGATACAAATTGAAATTGGTTCTTTGCTAAGTTATCTTTTATGTGTAGACACAACATCTCTGGTTTGTTCCTCAAGTTAGGTGACTTTTTACGCCTAAATTATTCATTGCTCAGTATTAAGTGGCTTAAAAATAAAAATTCCTCTGAAAATGGTCAGGTACAAGGACTGAAAATAAGTGGGGAAAAAAACAGACAATGTCCAAAGAAAAAACTGAAAGCCTTTTTAAAGGTCTTTTGAACTTTTCGAGGGGTTTACTACAAATGAAATTCAACACAGCCGGGCTTTCTTTGCATTCTTTCTTTCTTTGCACTGGCTCAACAAAACCCCAAATCCCATCCATTGGAGATCACAACAGTGGTTATCAGCTTTCTCTGTTAAGCCATTTCACATGTCCTGTGACTCTTTTTCAACACAATAATACTGCTACAAATAAGAGAAAAGACTAATGCTAAGAAAAGCCATCTTTGGATTTATTTCACAGAGCAGTAAAATAAGCATTTTAATATGTGGGCATTATTTTATCGTTGCATGTGCCTTTGTGTTTCTGTTTATATCTATGGTCATCAAACCACATCTGTATTTATATAGAGAGAGGTATCAAACCTCCATTTAACCTGATTTAGGTTAAAGGGGAGGTCATCATCAAAGTTACTGTCGTATAGCCTAATAAAGGAAAGTTTATATGCAAATCAAATGGTTTAATTTTACTGATTGAACAGGTATTTTTAGTGTGTGTTCTGTGTTCTAGTAGCTCCAGTTCCAGCAGTGTAAAAGAGACTGAAATATATTTCTTTTACCATTTTTTGCAATCAGGCAATTTTTTTTTACATTTTCTGCATTAGGCAATGCACAGTTTGTGCTTCATTCGGTGATTTTAGTAGGGTAAGACTTAACAACTTGCAAATATAAAATGTATGCCACCAGCAGAGAATCTCAACTGCACATAAAGAATGCTGTAAACACGAGAATCAGTGAAAACGTGGCACTCCTAGCCAATTTAAAACCAAAACTCTGAACATACCCCGGCACAAGTTACCACAATGATTTAGCCAAGTAAAAAGACAGCCACTTTCGTGACACTGAAAACTCTGGCTTTAACCTCAACATAGCTCACTAAGCCATTGATCACGCTTCACAGTACGCCCCTCTGGAGAACTATGGCTCGTGACAACTTCTAAAAATTCTAAGAAAGTTTGGCTCCTTGGAAGCAAAGTCTAAAGAGCTTTAGAGTATCTCAAGACTTTCACACAATACTGTTGGTTCTTACTGGCCTGCAATATAGCAGTTATAAAAAAAAATTCTGTCAAATCTACTTTAGGTTCACATAAACACAAAGTAATCTTGTTTTTTATTTGGGTTATTAAATGTATTCGGTTTGCAATCAGCAGTAAAAATCATGTTATCTCTAAACTAATCTCCACTTTCAATGTCTCTTCTCACAGCATCTCCTCACCCAAACCATGTGGGGCGGGCATGTCTAAAGCTGAAAGTGTATGTCAGACCTCCAGGTAAGTCACGCTCTATCTACACACACACGCTCACTCACAAACACACAATGACATATACACACAGAGGTCTAGATTGGCTATCAAAGTAAAATTAGGGGGAATAAGAGGTCTGATAGAATGCCCCGGCAACAGACCTCGCTCTGATTCACAGACCGGCCAGGCAACACTTTAACACCTTTACCCACAGACACGCACGCTGAAAACACACACACGCGCGCGCGCATACTGACACATTCACACATGCGAGCGCACACGACCGTGCGCAGACGCAAGCACACACTTACAGGCACAGAGAAGAGTGCACCCGCATACACACACACATAAGCAAAAAGTGGCATACGCACTTCACATCAAATCACATCACATCACACTGGGTGTGAGGGAGACCTTCTGTCCTTGTAGAAAGAGAACAGAGCCGGCTGAAAGTGCTCGCTAAAAATGTTACCAAGCCTCAACATCATCAGACTTGCTTGAATCACTCATAGGAAACAGAAAGCAATCTAATAATAAACCAGCTGCATGCAGTAGAAGTTTTAAAGATTTAAAGTTTTCCTAATGTTTCAGGTTTGTTTTTAAAGTTGACAAGGCAGATGATGAGAAGATGAGGGATGACTTGCTTGCCACGTCACTGTGCAGCGTGCTAAAAGTGCTTCCTCATAGGCAGAGTGCAGTGCTGACACTAGTGAGCCATGTTGTCCAATGATAGCGCTGTTTAAAAATAACTCAAGAGAAGCCTAGCATACATGGGGATCAGAGTATGGCAAGCATTACATTATACTTGCGTTATCTTGAAAATCTACCTGTATGTCTACGAATGTGGATTTTATCCCCCCCCAGCCTAAGCCCCACTAAGGAATCAAACCTGGGTAGTTATACGTCTCCCTGGATAATGACATGGCTTTGAAGAGCTTCATAAAAGAGAGTCAGCTTACACAGCTTTCCAGGTTCAGATCATTCCATATCTCGCTAAGGGAAAAGGAAATTCTCTCCTCCTTCATAATTACTGAAACAATGTACATTCTGTCGTTGCTCCAGCTCCTCTTTGAGTTGCTGTTAAAGCAATGTGTCTGACATTGCAGCTTCCATCTTTTCTGTGAAATGTTGTCATTCGAATGAGCTCTGAGCAGTTGTACATGTGTGTGAGTGGATGTGTCTTTGTGAGTGTGTGTGTGTGTCAGCTGCTCCAGATTCTGAGTCTCTGTGATTAAACTGTAATTAGGTTGGTTAAACCCCCTGCAGAGCTCAGTTGCCGTCGTCTTCTCTTCCTCTTCCTCCTTTGCCTCTCCTTAGCTGTTAAGGGATGAGAGTTTTGTGCTTTGCTGCTTGCTTTCCACCTCTCCCCAACCGTAATCGTTTCACTTGTCTACTATTTTTTCTTTGGCTAAATCCACTCCCTCGTTCATTTGCTGTGTTTTAGATTGTTTTGTCTTTGTCTGTGCGTCCTCTCTCAGTTCAGATGTTTTGTCGTTTTTTTTCTCTTTCTCATCTCTTTGTTTCAGATGGGTCGGGATATGATTCTCCGGAGCCTTTCCTGACTGATGGAGGTTCAAGCTGGAGGGCAGGGTGCATGACCCTCTTAGCTGCTCTGGCCTCACTCTTCCTGGGACTCTTCTACTGGCTGTGACCCTTCTCTCCTTCTTCATGGAGCTCCCGCCCAGGGATAATGGGCTGGGCTGGCTGTCCCTCTCAATCCACCACCCCTCAGGGAAGCCCTCTGTCTCCGTTCCGCTCCCACCGCCACCTCAATACAACCACCAACCACCCCCACTGCCAGCATCCTTTATGGCCCAGCCACGGACACCCTTCACAGGCCTGACTAAGAGGGCTGGGTCTTAAGCTGTCTGGGAAGTTGTCGTTTATCTCTGGTCCCTGAATTCCAGGTGGAAAAGCACCTCTCAGCTGAAAAACACAAGAGAAATGTCTCTGCACTCATATCAGAGGGTCCTTTTGATTTGACTATTGACTCTTGGCCACTGATGGGGTAGATATCGCCATGGCTATGATTAAACTTGTCGTTCTGGGGCAATTCCAATCATGCAATCACGGCAGGATGCATTAAGCGATAGGCCTGGATGCACAAAAATTGAATTTTGCCCACATTGCTATCCCATCCTCAAACCAAGAATTGGAAGTGGCCAAGCTTGCATTGTAATTGAAATTCTATGCTATCTGGACCAATTCCAGCTGCGACAACAATAAGAGCAATTGCATAGAGGAGAGGAGCACAGTGGCTCAGGCTGTGCAGAAAAGAAAGGGGGAAACAATGCGAGCACAGATTTACATGAATACGTCCATATGGGAAATGTAATATTACACGTGTTGATATTTTCGGATCCAGTGTAGAGTCACTGCAATGTGATACGAAACTCGTGCAGTTTTAGAAGAAACTCGGATAACTCATTTAAATGACAAGTATAACCATAGCCTGTTTCATTGGGAGGGTGTGGGGGTGTTCGGGGTAGGTTCGATGAGATGTAGATCTTCAGGTGGGATGTGTTCTGTCTTATTCGTGTTTCTAAACAAAGCATTTATCACAGCCTGGCCAGCACAGGCGTCTTCAGCACTGTCTAATGTTGACTGGGTCGGGTGACTTTTGGAACCATGATTTTTCTCATGTATGAATGTACCACTGGTCACCCACCTCTTTGTCTTTCTGTATTATTATGACTGTGGTCACTTACAGTACCTTCTCTCGGACTGGCAGGATGAAAGAGTCGGGGATTTGAAAAGATGACATGTGGGAGTTGGGGCGGGGGGTGAAGTAAGGATGAACGGAGGACAGGTGAGAAAAGGAGGCGACACTTAAGTTGCATGACCACTGTGAAACCTTCAGATCAATCTTGTTTCTAATGATGATATATATTTTTTCATGGGGAAAATCAGAAACACCCTGCTGCCGCTCCTTTGCTCTCCCTGAGACTTTTTCAGACATCAAAAGGAAAATTTAACCTCTCTCCTCACACGGTTTCTCCTGTCTGGCTTTCAGTCGTTGATGGATTAGCTTGGGCCCGGAGATAAATGGACCCACAGGGTGAAACTGACTGGAAATCAGCCCTCAGAGCCCAGGCCAGATCACAATGGACGTAAACACTGACTGAAGCTGGTCCTGGGTCTGAGGGTTAAACCAATAAGGGAAGCGCATAGACTGTGGCAAATGAGGCGAGATATGTGTGTGTGTGTGTGTGTAAGTGTGTGGTAGCATCACAAAAAAACTCATATGGGTGTATACACACACACACACACACACGTATTCACATACACATGTTTAGTCTTTGATAACAAGACTGTTCCTCTGAGATGGTGGGAGCATTCATGGTCATGACTATAAAGGGAACAGCACAAAGAGAGAGCGAAGAGAGGAGGGAGGGGGGGAGAAAGCATGTGTGTATGATGGGACTGAGACCTCTTTAATGTTGGGAAGTGAACATAATGAGTAAGCACTGTGAACACACACCTGCATACACACGATGACCCATGTACAGATATACACACGTAAAGACATGTAGAAGAGCGAATGCAGATCTAGACATTTACAAAGACATGGCATGAACATACACACATGTACAATCACACACCACACACACACACACGCAAGAAAACACAAACAAGGGGAAGCACTTCTTTCCCAACTTCATCTTATTTTTGTAGCATTTAAAATCACTGTTAATTACTCCTGTGTGGAAAGCAGTGATGGGGTATAGCCTGTGGAAGATTAAAAAAATGTGTCTTCTCTTCTTCTATTCCACTGATGCTGTCCTTCTATTGTTCTTCTTCTTCTCTGGTTTGTGATCCATGGTTGGTAGTGGTAGGATGCCTCCAGGGCTGAGCGTCATGTATGAGTTTGTCTCCTTTTCTGTTTGTTGTGTTCTTGTGGACGCTGACCTCAGTCATTAAAGTCAGTCAAAAGTAAACACAGAAGTCAGAGCAAGGAGAGAAACACACAAATAAAGATTGTCTTTTTGTCTACTCGGAAATCAAGCCATGTGAGTGGAATTTCTTCAGTGGAAATGTGAATTAACTTTGTTTGTTTTTTGTTTTCTTCCTCCAAAGTGCTGATGATTGTATTCATATATTAGACTGCACCTGGGTCTTTATTTTGCCCAGTCTATCTTCCTCTGACATCAAAGCTGTGGGACGGTGAGCAGTGAGCTCTGCCAGTCAAAGCATGAAATTATTCAGATGAAATCACCCTCTCCAATCTTCAGCTGTTTCTCCCTCAGTGATGTGACAGCTAATCTGAACTGCTGACAACAAGGAGAGTGAATAACTTGATAGCCTTTCCTCTTCTGTTTCCATCAGATTTCAAGAAGGGTGGCCTGCAAGTGCTAATAACCAAGCAGTGTCTTCAAAGTTGACCTATTACGCTTTTTGTAATTTTAAATGCTGTAGCAATGGTTGGTGGTCAGTTCAGGCTTCAACCTGCTTTTTCTACTCATGGCTCTATATGAGTAGAGAGGGGAAATCATTCAAATGATCATTTAAGGTACTCAGATCTGGCTATGACAATAGGAGCTTCGAAGACCTGCTGTTAAAACCTTTTGTTTGGGAGGGGCAGCCAATCGGGAGAAAGCTGGCTTCAAGCAGGATGGTCTTTCAGAGAGAAGAGCTCGTTTCAGGCAGTGGATGAAATAAGTGGCTCCACAGTAGCTTAGTATAAGATAAATTATTTTGAACTTTAAATTATTCACACCACCATACTCCCAGAATAAAAACACTGAGCTAGAAATGAGCATAAAAGGAGATCTCATGTACTGACTGCACTTGCACTTTACTGTATCTCCATGGTCTAAACTGCATTACATTTTAGAAGGAAAATACTCCACTAGATTTCTGATTTTGCAAAACACAGATAGAGGAAAGACCTCCTCTATACACAAAGCTGTGTCCAGATAGATTTCAAGTATTTCTAAGTGCATTTTTGTGCACTTGCCTTCTTTTTTTAAAGGTGGAAATGAATGAGAATGCAAACTGAAGCTGAAATATTACACTCAAGCTTTAAACGAGACCAACACTTGGAGTGGGTAAATGTTCAGATAGGTGGCTCAAGAAGGAGTTAAATTACATTAAAATAGATTAAAGAAATAATACATGAAACAAACAAAATTCACTTGAAATTTGCTCTTTTTAATTGCATCATCTGTTTATGATGTCTTCTTCTACACTGGTTTTATGGCATCTGACCAACTGTCTACAGCTGTTTATCTCAGTAGGGGGTTATCTCAAGTCCCTAATATTTCACAACAGTGTGTCTTAATATTTTACTTCTATTTTTAGACTGTCTTTAAATTCTATAACATTATAAGCTGGAATTGAGTGGAAACTTTGAGCAGTTTGTTTATGACTTGTTTTAATTTTCACCAACATTGATGATGATTTTCCCTTTACACAAGGTGTCATTTAAGTAAGTGTTAACTGTTAAACTGTTTAAAAGAAAGCAAAAAGTAAATCAATGAGAATTAGTTTTCTAAGTAAAAAGAATTGTTGTAGAATTCATCAATTTATTACCCTACATTTATTTTGTACCCCTTCCCAGACCTTTTGGCCTATAAATCAAGAATCCACACACTAACAAATGTCTAAAAGCATAAACATTTGAGTTTGAAAGGTCAAAGGTCAAGTCTGTACAAACATGGATGTAATGCTTACTGGTTGGAGAAGGAAGATTGTGACCATTCCACTGTCTCTGCAGCTGAACTGATCTAACAAGAAAGTTTAATGTTTAACAAGTGAAGATGAAATGTTTGCTTTCCTCCTTAAGCTCGTTAGGTTTTCCCCATATCCGGACATAAACAGCCAGACATACAATAGGAACTTTTCCCTTTTGGGGTTTGTAAGGGCTAGTGCTAGCTTGAAACATTCATCAGCTTTGTTTTAAAAGCGTTATTTGAAACTACTGACTTGTCGCTTTTGGCAACGAGATGTAAAAAGAATATCAGAAATGTTGTTTTGGGGGAAAACTGAGGCACATGAATAATAGATGAGCCTTGGCTTTCCATGTTTGGCCCTCCTGTGCAAAGCGGGCTAATGGCTATCGATGTCTCTAGTTTCCTTCAAATTGCTTCACATGAGAGCTCAATTCAAATGGAGAAAGAGTAGACTGCAGTGAAAAGGAGACGAGGGAATGAAATTATCTCTGAATATTGAGATGCACGCTTGGTCAGCCAATTCGTTGTCCTGACAAGTATCAGGTATCAGCGGAATTAGCCTAATGTTAAATTAAGCCCGATCAAGCAAGGCCTTGAAACATTCCCACGTCTCGGTCCTTGTGCGAGGAAAGATGGATGTACGATCCAACTGGAGCGGCGCCAGAAATGAACAGATGTGCTCCTTGAAATCACGAGAAACAAGAAATCAGGGCTATGTCACTGACACACATGCTCAGACACGCTCTTTTATATCCCCATGTATTCTCTTCCAGATCTAATTAATCACTTGATTATTTTATCTATTTTCACTGGCTGCCATACACATGGGACAAAAGTTGGCGAGAATAAACTTGGCCTATATGATGTTAGTTTTGGCAACAATCAAAAAGCAACCGAGGAAATACAGATGGCGATCTCCATTTTTCTCCCCCCTCTTTCCCTTTCCCCCTTCATCTCCTCTTCTGATGCTTCCTTGCGCTCTCAAACACATTATTAGGGTATAGGCTAATCTATTCTTCTCTCTCCCTTGTATTTTTGTCTCCTCATACTCAACTAACTAGCATGATTTAGGAATTATGGAATTAGGGCAGCACTCCCATCTCTATTAATGAGGAACAGGATGATGAAAGAGCTTGTTCCTCAATGTGCCATCTGCAGTCACTATTATACATTCACCTAATATATTTCTCTTTCTATTCTTTGCCCTTACCTTCCTCTCTCTCTCTCTCTCTCTCTCTCTCTCTCTCTCTCTCACACACACACACACACACACACACACATTATACCTTACTTGTAATTACAGAAGAAATAATTTCAGCTCTTCAGGCACTGTTGGATGTGGCGTGAAATGGTGAAATGGCACAGCAAGAAAGTTAACTATGGACCCCCACACCCTTACATAGACACATGCACAAACACATTTGCAGGAGTCCAGATGGGCCGTGTGTTATTGCTGAATAATGCATGCTATGTAGACTCTATAAAAGATACATGGGCAGAGAGAGCTAAGAATCATTCAGGCACCATGGCCAGTTTGGTGAGGGCAGCGTTGGAGCATCCCTTGTGCAAATTTGGAGCTATTACAGGCTTTTCAGCTTGTACATATTTAGCTATAGGTGACCCAACAGAGAAAATATTTAGCTCCAGTTAGAGAGAAAAATAAAACTTGCCTTTTAGACACTGTCAGCTGATATTGTGGCTGGCACTCTGCCCGGTGTCTTTGCAGTCACCTTGAAAAGGCTTTTGTGGTTTAAACCATAAAACTTGGGGAATTACACAGCAGATTCTTTGCTTGAGGCTCGGATTTCAGAGCATCGCTTAGAAACACTATGAAAAATATCCAACAGTCTGTCTTCATGTAAAATACCCAGAAGAGGGGAGAGGGGGGAGGGGGCGAGGGGGGTGAGGGGGTAGGTCCAGGTGAAGGGTAAATGCTGCACTCATGTGGGGAAAATGAGCAGCGCTTTTTTTTTCTTCTTTTTCCTCTGGAGTCATATGACAGGACATGCGCATCATTAAGTGTTGCGTTCAATGCTAACGGAACGCTCACTTCTCTATGAGTCGCAGTTTGATGCACAGTAAGGCCACAAAGAAAATTGATTAGCAAGAAAGAAACACTAATCTTAAGTGGAAGCCAAGTAACTTCACACAAGTTGTATTGTCTCATGATTTTGTTAAATCAGTATACAGCAGCTAAAAGATAAACACAGACGAAAAACACAAGTAGTTTCACAGTTATATTTAAGTCAACTTTTCGTGTAAAGTTGACTACCTGAGAACCAGACTACTTTTTCAGTTTTAGATTGTTAAAACTATAGGAAGAGAAATAATGCATGCCGTGCCTCAAATCGTTCTGGGTGACCGTGGGATGCAAGGTCCTTTATGTGAAGTTGAAGTGGGAGAAGTGCGCCTCAAAATCGTTGAAAGTTTTGAGTTTTCATATTTCCGACAGCATTTGAAAGCACCATCTTCGGACAGACAGCGGAACCAGTGAAGGAATTCGGGAGTTGCCAGTGCCAAGTTCACATACCGTCAAGAAGGAGGAGTTTTCAGGTCATCTTTTCAAAAAACAAGGAGGGTTAACTGTAAGTATTTACTCCCTTGATAAATATCTACCTATACTTTCTTCTCAACACAGTTGTTTGAGTGTTAGCGTTAGGTAGTTGACAAGAAAGCGGAACTAGCTAACTAGCAGGCTAGCCAGCACATTAGCCAGTTTACGAAGTTACCCTCTCGGATTTTACCCTCTTTGCGATAGCTGAGCACCACTGCAAGTTTTCAGACAATGTAAGACAAGTTTAATTCGCTTTGATAAACTGTTTGACACTTGTCTTTCCTTCTTTTGTAACTTTTTCATTGAGTTTAAGAAGTGTTGTTTTGGAAACCTCTCGGCCCCAGCGATGGTGTACTGGGTGTGGGACACTGCCTGAAACTACGGGGGTTTCTTGTAATGCTTTTGGTTTGTTTCTCATTCAGGCTAACGTCACCTGTTTATCAAGTGATCCACGTTACGTGGCCACTTGGCAGTTAACCACAGTCAGGTGTGTGGATACGTGTTACAGCAGGAATCATTAACCACATGTCGTATTTTCCTCAGTGTCTTCTGTCTTGATAGTCAGGAAAACCTGCTTTTGTCGTATATAAATAGTGGAATCAAATGTCGCAGTTTAGGCTTTGCTTGTCTGGTATGATGTCATAGGTCCCCTTGTTTGTTATTAGTCAACCCTCCTACCCAAAACATGACACACCTTCCTCCTCGGCAAAATAAATAGGTTGTCTTTATTCAAGACAGTCTGTAAGAACAAATCGTTGAACAATAGCTTCTGTCTGATTGTTTAAAGAAAATAAAACATCAAGAGTGAAATGAGGAGGATATGTGTTCAACGTGATTGGAATAAGACGCCACCTGTGCTCCAATCAAATCTGGAGGAACAGGTTTGGGTAGAAGAACAAGAAACGCATTTCCCTGTGTGGTGTTTGCCACTCGTGCTTGGTCAAGTGAAGAAACTGCAACATGAATCGGTATGTTCTTTAGCCTCGGTTGTATTATTTCCTTTGTTCCTCTGAACTAACATCTTTCTGGTTATATTAACTGTGGAACGAATTTAAGGGTTGGGTACGTAGTTTGGGGTGCAAACAAACGAAATGTAATATCTAAGTCATATATTTGGTAAATCTAGTCACATATGTGGCTAAACACGGAGAAAAATTGCTATCAGTTTATAAAAAGCTCTGCTTTTACTATCACATTTCGTTCTTTATCGCTGACATGTTCATCTGCCCTCGTCGTGGCTATCTAAAGAGTGTACGTGTGTAAAGGAGTCCACCTTCATTGTTATAGTTGTAAAGTCACATCAGTGTCTTGCCAAGTCCAATAATCTGTCAGAAAAGGCAGTGAAGCCTGAGTGAATAAAGTGCACGCTTGTCCAAAAAAGGGGGAAAAAAGCAGAGTCAACAACATTAAATTCTCTGCACTGTCTGCCAAGTAGACTATCCATGTTTTTTTTTCTTTCTTTTTTTTTCTTTCCCCCTCAGGATGTTTAGTGGCTGCAGGTTTGAAAGGGAACTTAAAGTTCAGGGGTTATTTGCAAAACAGGAAAGTGCCACTTGAACGTTAACAAGGAAAAGCAGATGACAGGGAAAATGGGGGGCAGTGTTTGCATCTAAAAACTCTAGCCTTGGAGTAAATGATTCAGCTTTGTTTTTATCGTTTACTGCTTCTGCCCTTGACAGTACAGTGATAGGAAAACAAGCTTAATTCTTTGCTTATGATGAGCTTTATCTAATGTTGCCTTGTTCACCAAAGCTTGTCTGAGGCCATTACGCCAGTCATTTTTAGCCTATCCCATGATACAAGACTGCATGAAGGTCACCTGACAAAGTAATTTTGTTTGGATTGGATTTGTATCTGCTAAACTCCTGCACGAGGTAACATCAGTCATTATGTGATCCGAATTATAACTGCAACAATTAACACACTTTGTTCCTCTAAATGAATTGCATTGAAATGCACAATACAATTTGGCAGACAGCAGCAAAGGCTTGTTCCTCATGTATCCTGTTTTTAGATCTCTAACAAACATAAGCATTTTCTTCTGATCTGTTTTCATCTGTCTTGTTTTGACTGAACTATTCATGCTCTGCATTGTTTGAAAACTACAGAGGGCACAAAAAACACAGTTTTCACACTTTCTGGGTTTTAGTTGCTAGACACGGTCAGCTCTTCCTGCTGCTGTTCACAGCTTCTTGATGATGCTGCCTCATGCCTAGCCTGCTGTTTTTACAAATTGTGCATGATCATGAAATCTGAATGTTGATCTGAACAGAGCATGCACTGAGCTGGCAAACATGGACTTGTGCGTCCTGATGTGATCAGCTCTGGGAGTTAATCACATCCAAGATTATAGTAGTAAAACCGCTATGTGTGTCACTTTGTTCTCAGGCATTAGCAGTTTTTGGTGACTGGGTAACTGACAATGAAGCTTCTTGAGAATTCAGTGTTTAACACAGAGGAAAGAAAGTTGTTTGATTCACATTACAAGGCACCTTTTTTATGGATATATGACAGGACATGGATTTTATGGATGTTATATTGTTCTGCTAATTAAGTTGATTTAGTGTTTCAGTACATATTCTGACCATAAAGATACTAGTGAGTGCACAGCCTGTTATCTTATAATCACATTTTGTCATTAGTTTCGTGTTAAACCAACCATAGAGAGCATCTGCTGTTATATAATTATTCTAATGTAGCATAACAGTTATGTTTTAGGTATTTATGCACTTCATTTTCACAGTTCTGTGTTGAAAGTAGCTTTGAGACTGACTGCATTTTGAAAATTCTGAAGAAAATCACAAGCTCATCACTTAGTTGTAGTCGAATAAGTTAACAAATGTAAATACCATCTTAAACATCTGAATATTCCTAAAGGACTTTATTTCATGTGTTTTTATACACTTTTACTGGTTATTTAATTGATCTGCAACCTTGAAATGTCTAACAATAACCAGTGATTTCAATTCGCATTTATGTATAGTAGGCAGGCACGATAAGTGTTTTTCACTATCCAGTCTCACGCCTCTGATTTCCATATCACAAGCTCCATATCCAAGTTCCCTCATTGTTGGCATACATGATTCTACTAGCCATCCCACTGCTAAGCTTTACATGCTTTATCAGTAAGCCTGCTCTGTCCAGACTCACAACACTCCTTCAGGGGAAGGAAAAGAGCCTGATTTGTTTGGATTTTGCATCTTTTCTTTCCCTCTCCATATGAGTGATACAAACAAGGTGAACATTGATTGCACATTTAAATGCTTAACCTTTTAAATGCATCCTCTATTTTTAGTAATGTAAAACGCTGAGCTTCCTTTTTTTTTTTTTTTTTTTTTTTTTTTTGTGGTCTTTCCAAACCTTAACGGAGGGATTCATTTATCCTTACTTATTTTTAAAGCATCAATTGTTCTACATTTATGGTTCACTGCTCTAAAAAATTTTCTCAAATCAGATTTGATAACTTCGTAGCGGCTTGTCAATGTGAGGAAACTTTCCACCACAACTTATCACAGTTTTTCTGGTAGATTTATCTACAAACAAGACAGGAAACAAAGTAGACCTAACATTTAATGAGTTGTAATCTCTATAAGCACACATCTGTAAGCACAATATATGCAGTATCTGCAAGCAACATCATTTTGATACCTGAAAATGTCAGGTTTCCACTTCTCCTATTCAACAGGCTTTGGTTAAAAGGTCGGGGGGGGAAAAAAGTCGGAAACCATTGGTTTGTTTTGATAATGACTGGTGAACGAGAAGTGTGGCCTTGATATCCTTTATCTGCTATTGTAGATATCGTGGCTGCATCGGAAGCCTTGATATACCAGCTGTTGTCAGCTGTTTTATTGCAAGAAATTCATGTAGAAGAAGCTTATTACATATTATATAAGTTACATATTATATAACCATGTTTGTTTTTTGTTCTTTAAATTTTGTCAACACTTGCAAAGTTCACATGGCAACTGTGCTCAACAATTTAAAAAATAAGTTGCAATTTCATGTTAATTGATGCACTCTGATGCTGTTTAGTGACCTTTGAACTGTGCCCCTCTTGCAGGCCTCAGACTATTGAGCTCAGTAAGACGGGAGGAGCCTCCAAACAGGACACCAGCAACATGGATGACATGACTGTGGAACAGATGGCGATTAGGGCCAACCAAGTGACTGATGAGGTACTGACTCATAAATAATGCACACTCACACCCATTGTGTCATCATCTGACCAACTGTGAAACTTCCTTATAGTGAGTTTGTAATATAGAGTTTGTAAATGTACGAATATCATGCAGGGAAATGGATTATGCTGAAATGGAGGCACTTAATAAGTTTGCTTATATGCTCTGTATATGAGCTTTTCAGTATAAATTTTCCTAGATGCATCAATTTAATTTGGCTACAAGGCAAAACACATCTGCTGAATTTATTCCATTTATTTACCAGTATAAAAGACTAGTATATGTATTTGTAGGGTTGGGTAGGGTCAGTGTAGTATAAATGGTAGAAATCTGCCTAGAGGCAAGCCAAATTTATATAAAAATTAAATTTGTGATGAATTAGAAATGAATGAATGTTTACTTGGATTCAAATTTAGCATTTAATTACAGCAGCCAAGAATTCCTAATAATTAGTTGTAAATCACATAATTCTTCAGGAAACTTCCCAATAAATAATTGGGTAATGACTTAGAAATTGTTTATCCCCAGACAGCATTTAATAAGTGATCACAGTTTGAATATAAAAAAGGATTTTCATTGAGTGTTGCTTGATGACAAACCAATGATGGGTATCCAGAAGCCTAGCATTGGTTTGTCAGGGCAGCTATTACGTCGCGCATGCAAAACCACAGTTAGGTAATGTACAGGAGAAATAACCAGGGTCTGACTGAAGGTTAAAACTATCCACCTATGAAAGTTGTTTCTGAGTCCTTGGAAAACAGTATAAGCTATAGCTCCAAATTTGGCATAAATACCTGAGAGATATTGGTCATCTTATTTTAACTCGGGCAGGAAAGCTGTTGAATATTTTATATAGTATTCATAAGTATAAGCAACAAATCTGAAATATTTAAACCGCTAACAGTATTCATAGTGTGTGTGTGTGTGTGTGTGTGTGTGTGAGTGAGACTTTATGCCTAATTTAACCTGATAGCTCCCTTACCCCTCTGGTTTTGACAGTCTGAATGTTGTCAGCTATATCTTAGTGTTTTATTATCAGGGAGATAATTGTTTAATCAGCACTTCAGGGTATCATATAATCAGCCATCTGAATCAAATGGAAGCAAATTAACCTGCTAGCTGAGTTTGTAGCTGTGTACTTCACCTTCATGTAATTTTTACTGTACTAATTATCTGTGGCTTTTGTTTCTTTTTCCCTTTGTGTGCTTTCTGACTTAACCTGCAATCTTCTTTTAATCTTTCTTCTGTCTGCTGCTGCCTGGTTGACGTAGGAGAAAAGAGGAAGGGACAGGGCTTGGGAGGGTCCTGCTAATGCTTACCGCTCTGGCTTTGGGTAACCACTCATATCATACCTGAAACACTGTCATGCAGGGACTGGTAATGTGTCAGGGCATCACAGGAATTAGTTATAAGACCAGATTATCTTTAGGAAGCTAAGTATGAGGTGTCTTTCTAATATCACGGCTGTTTTGCAGTCATAAAAACTAGGTTTAAAGACTCTCGAGGCTGTAAAATTAGTTAAATGTTTGTGATACTTTCTGATAATCCTGCCATATTGCAGCCAGTTAATACCCATAAGCAATTTTATGCTTCTCTGTGTGTAGAATAACAACTGTCATGCATCTCACCTAACTTTACTTTCAATTAAGCCATTCCTAACAAATAACAGAAACACCTCAGGATTCATCTGTTTCTCAAAGAATTGTCGCAGCACCCCGATCTGGAAAATTTGGCTAAGACAGTGGTTTCAAGCTTAATTAGCCAAGTTCAAGGATTTTGGGAGACATAATGTAATGTTTATCCACCCAAGTGATGTTCTGGCTAAGCCAACAGAAACCTGGCTGAGCTCATCATATCCCTCTCGCCAATTCTGTGTTTGTCTGTTTCTCAGCTCACTGATTAATGTATTCAGAGCAAACATAACACAGAGAGAATGAGGAATCTGGTCCTCGCGCTCTCGTTAGCAGTTCATTAGTGATGGTAACAATGAAGTCGCATATGTGCTTCAGTCCTGCACTCCTCTGGATGCTCTGTTCTCTTCACAGCGTTTACTATTAATAGAGAAACAAAAGCTGTAACTCACCTGAACCGACTGCATTCCAGTGCAGCGCCGTCACTTTTTGTGTCTGTGGGTGTATTTGTATTGTTGTCCACACTGTCCTTGGAAATCTTTAGCTTTTTTTGTAAGCGTTATCCATCTCACCAGATCAAGGACAATTAACACATATATATATTTTGGGTGTGCACATTAGAAAAGTGGCGCAAGTATGCCATGTCAGGATGCTCACACATTTTAATTACCAACATATACGACAGAAATACAGCACATCCTCACAACTGATTGACTGGAACAAGGAATGAGTTAGTTTTTCTTCTGAGTCTGAATGAATCAGTGTTCACTATCAGCTCTATTGCTGTTGGTGCATACAATTCTCCCCCAATGACTGCAGAGTACAGAGGAGCTTACAGCTGAGCAGTGCTCTCAGAGTGCAGGGAAATTAAATCAGACAGTATACCATATTAACCTACAGCTCCATACTCTTAAATGTGGTTTTATAAATTTGCAGGTATCTACTTTCATTTATCTGTGAATATCAGATGTGTAGCATCTTCCCTGTTTTGCTTATCACTTGCATCTTTCCACTTTCCTGATTCTCTCTCTCTCTCTCTCTCTCTCTCTCTCTCGTTCTCACTCTCTTTCGCACAATAATCAGTGTATCTGTTTACATTAGCAGTTAAGCAATCCAAATTTTAAAACTATATGTATACGTAAGTTCACAGAACACTGCCCTGTCAGCTGCTTCTTTTTTGTACCATGGGATTGCAAACTAATTGAGCCAGATAAAGCACTGCAGCAACCCTTGTTGCAGCATAAGAAGTCTTAGGTGTAACTACAGTTACTACTTGAGTTTTTTCAGTCTGTTTACAGATTACTTTTAACTAGAACCTCGAATTCTCGTTACACTCTAATGCCTTCTTTTTGTCTTTTGTTTTACAGTCACTTGAAAGCACACGGAGGATGCTACAGATGGCAGAAGAGGTGAGACTTTATTGATTTTGCTCTTGTCAATAAACCACTGTGATATATTCGGTGGAGTCTTGCTGTAGCAGCCAGACAGGTTTTTTTTTTTTTTCTTTTCTTTTTTTTTTTGTCGTAGGCCATTACCTGAGGTGGGATCAAGAACTGTGGATTGATTAAGCATCCAGATTTATACTTTTGTTAGTATTTAAATGCCCAAACCCTGATTGGGGATACCTAGACTGTGCTGTTGCTTTAGCAAAGCATCTGTTACTCCCTGTCAGTTTTTTGGCTGAAACCAGAAATGTTGGTCCTTGTTCTGCTCTCTGAGAGAGCCACTGTGAGCTGTGTGAGCTGGAGGGTTTGTGTGCTTGAGCTGGAGACCAGAACAAGGACACTCAGCATAAAATGGCCTGCTACTTTTATCCTAATTCTGAAATTTATCTAACTCTTGATTATTTTCATTTGTTAAAATGCATAAATTTATTTGTAGACATTTGTTTGTGACTTTTTAACTCTTGTTTTTCAGAGCAAACAAACAGGCGTCAACACAATTGTGATGCTGGACCAACAAGGAGGTAGATGAAGACTTTTGTTTTTGGGTTAAATATTATTTGTGGTATTATCAAGACAATTACTGGATGCTAATGATTAAGTTTAAGGAATTGCTGAGTCGTTTGTTGATTTAAAAAAAAAAAAAAAAAAAAAACTTGGTGGTCAAAATCAGCCAAATAGCATAGCCTTTAATGACAGTTTTTAACATTTTGTGTCCCTCTAATTTTGATGATTTAAGAGTCCAGATTTCCTGATTAAAAATTTATTTTTTTGTGCCCAAGGAAGTCATGATTGTACAAAAATTTTTCTGGTATTTAACCAAAACAAATAAGAAATTGCAAGAGAAGAATGTGCAAAGATGCTTGAGAATGTTATGCCAGTAGAAATATTTACTTTCTAAACTTGAGATGAATTAATCTGTGCCAACAACAGTGGCTGCAGGCACGCTATAGTGTTGTGTTAAGTTGGGGAGTTTACACATCTGAATTTGCAGCATCCAGGCAAATATATTCATTGTCGTACTGAAATTCACCATTCATAAAAATTGGCCATTGTTACACTTTTTATTTAAGTAAGATTTGCTTTAACTTTCGAGTGCTGTTGCAGGTTTATGACCCATGCTAAAAAATTGTGTATTTGTATTTATTTATTGCACTAACTGCAGTATTTTTACAATATGCCTCTTTTCTGCTGCAGTGGCCCAGTTATTGACCCAGTTTGAAAATTCCCCTAGGGATCATTTAGTATAATTAAATCTATTCTAAAAATGAATAAATCAAGGTGATATTTAAAACACAATTTACAACCATTTTCTAGTGCATAGCAAGCAGAGTTTGACATGGTGTGCTGTGCCTGTCTGTTTTAGAACAGCTGAGCCGTGTGGAGCGAGGCATGGACCAGATCAACCAGGACATGAGACAGGCTGAGAAAAACCTTACCGACCTCTCCAAGTGCTGTGGCATCTGTGTCTGCCCCTGTGATAGGTATAGTGTATACTTGGAGCTGCCGAGAGATCTAAATCACTGACTTTTGGATCCATAACACCCTTTTTTTGTGCTGTGCTGGCTTGTTTGTTCATTTTGTGTACGTGACTGTTTTTTATGAAATGGGGGTTCACAAACCAAACACACAAGGAGTCTGTGTAAAACGGTGAAAAGTGCATTTTACAGTACAACCAGTTATTTTTATTTTGGTGTTAGTGCAATTTTTACTTTTGTACAATTTCTTCTATACATGTTAAGTGACAATTGAAATACTTTACTACTCTTTGCATTGGCATAAAACCTTTCAGTTTTGCTCCTTAATACAAAAGCTGAACTTGGTTGCAGAATATTTGGTTGAATTTTTAAAAATTCAAAGATGCAGGTTGTTTTAAGAATGAGAGGGCAGCAGCTGTCTGCCAAGCAGCATTTCTCCCGAGAATCTATAAAGTATTTTAAGTATTAATCCTTGAAAGGATACTAAACATTTATGTTTACGCTCTGGACAGTCCCTGTCTAGAGCGTAAATGTTTGTAATGTGAACTTTGTACAGCTCAGTTGTGAACATGGGGCTTTATTCATTCACATTTTCAAGGAAAATTAACAAAACCCTAGGAAAATGTATGTTTTAGCTCTGTGACCCTCTTGCTTACAACTCTAAAAATATTGAATATTATTGGCTTCACAATATCAGTGGTCAGTCAGGAACATTTCTCACGAATACATGATTGGCTGCTGTGGCACAAATGTGGCTCACAATGTCTGTGTGTGACATAAGGAGAAAAAAAACTCTCTGCTTGGCAAATGTACATTTCATGGTGACAAGATTGCTGATTAAATTTGTGAGCATTGATAATCATTTATGGACAGATAGGAAATGTGATGGTGTTCCAGCCAACTTCTTAATGTGAGCCGCATACTCATCTGGGCTAAATGCACTTAAAACTCTCCATGCAGCTATCATTTTGGAGTGTCACTTTGTGTGCACATTGAGATCCTATGATGGTTTTAACATGGCAAAAAAAATCTTCCCAAAATGCTTTCACTTTGGAGAAGAAGATTCTTTGATTATCAAGATATAAGGTAGGGAATCTCTTGAGCTTCATTGCTGTTACTGAACAACTGTAATTGTTGCAATGACGGAACTTAAGTACTTCTGCATTTGTTCGTGCATTCTGACACGCTGTTTTTTTGGCTCTAGAGTGTCATCAATTGAGAATGACTCACGGTATAAGCGTACCTGGGGTACTGGAGGAACTGAAGGTGAAAATGATGCAGATGGCCCAAAAGTGGTCTCAACGCAGCCTTCAGGCGTCCGCAATGGCCAGGCTGCCCAGGTTAATGCTGCAGGACCATCAGGCCCATACATCCAGAGGTACTGTCCCTGTTATTTTACATTGTTAAAACTCTTGAAATCTTTGGTGTTGCCAAAACTATTTAATAGAACATATGTATACTTTGCATATGTATAACAGAATAACCAATGATGCACGTGAAGATGAAATGGAGGAGAATTTGGAGGCGGTCGGCAGCATCATTGGCAACTTGAAAAACCTGGCTGTGGACATGGGAAGTGAGATAGACAAGCAGAACACACAGATTGACCGCATCAACGACAAGGTAAAAATGGCTTAAAATCACATGAACCTCTAGTAAATGTGAAAAGGGGTCCAATTAAATTTACTTCTCCATAAAACACTTAGTTGCTGGGTTTTTTTTTTTTGGTTTTTTTTCCTACCCTCCCCCCTTAATAATTTGAATTGTATGTAGTTGATGCTTATGTCTGCGTTGCCTCATTGCTCCATATGATGGGGTGTTACCCCCTCATGTATGTCTGATTTGTGTAAAAACATTTACAAACATATGTTCTTACAGAGGAAGAGAATGGAAACTTACTCATAAAAAATTGCTTTATATGAATTTACAATTGATAATAAATTGCTACTTAGGGAAGGAAAAGCAGCTGTATAACTGCCCCTTTCCACCTGTCTGTGTCTTTAGGCGGACATGAACAAGCTACGCATTGATGAAGCAAACCAGAGAGCCAACAAGCTCATCAAATAGAGAAGAAATCCAGCTTCTGCTAGTTTTATCAACCTTGAGCCTCTCTCGCCCCACACACACACACACACACACACACACACACACACACACACACACACACACACACACACACACACACACACACACACTGTATATTTGTGCACATCTGCAAACATACTTTGCAAGTAAAAAGAAACTCTCTCATGAAGACGTTTTGCCAGTAGTGTGCCTGCCTTTATCGCACTAAGTTGTAAGTAGAGTGAAGATAACTTCTTAGACTGTCCACCACTATTCACACCCTTTTACACACACGCCTAGTCATGCTGGACTGTGAGAAACAGTGTGAGATACTTCAGTAAGTGGCTGACTGCCTATCACTGCTGTTTGATACGAAACTACATACATGTAACCTTCACAGGGAGGGAAGTGGCACATTTGCTGCTTTCCATTTTGTTGTTTTGGGTTTTTTTTTCTTTCTCAGCTAAGTCAAGATAATGAGCTGTTTTGTCAATGTATGACCGATAACTCATCAAAACTGATAAGCTGTTGTCTCCATACAACCTCATGTAGTTTAAAAGGAAACATCAACTCTGGTCTGAAATGCATCTTACTCAAATCCTTATAGGTTCATTGTGTAACTAGGTTTATTGTATCATGTGTAATGCTTTGATATTATTTGCTTATTTAATTACTCATGAAACAGAAATGACTTGCGAATAAAGTTCTCTTTAACACTTTGTTCCCATGCCATTTATGCCTGTTGATATAAAAGGGCTATTTAAAAAATAAAAATTCTAATGTTGTCCCTGAATGAAAGAATTTTGATGTTATTACTACTTAAAATTTCGGACTGATGGGGAGTTAAGGTCATTGTAATTACTTGCTACAGAGATGACCTGTGGTTAGAAACATTGTATAGCAATCACTCGTCCTTCTTATGAGAAGGAAGGTCTGCAAGGATCATGAGGTATGTTTATCATTACCTCCCCTGAAGCGTTTAGTTTACTTCACAATAACACTGAACTTGGGAAATGTAACAGTGGGTGAATGGCAGTAGGTGAACTGCTCTCTTCCATGTTAAGTGTTTCTTCACTTTGATCACAGTGTTGATGTAAATACTGTTTAATTGCCTGTAGTCATCCTGTTAATCTAATTTCTTAACTTTGTTTCCTCTTAATGGTTAATGGAGATTAGTAGCTTACAAGAGGAGACATAACAACCTGTGCAGGGTTTCTTCACGTGTCCAATGTGCAGAAAATTCCTCTCCTCAAATTTGATAATTGCGCAACTGTTCAGTTCTGAACCACAGATGAGCATTGTTTAATCTGACGTGAAGGCTCTTTATGTACTGGGTTCAGGCCAGTTGGTTACTAAAATCTTGGCATTTTAAAAACAATAACCTAGAGAAATGAGTCCAGAAAACATTTTGATTTTTAAAAGGTGGGGAAATCTGTAGGAACCCAATCAATCTTATACACGATGTACGGTTGTGTTGTAACAGCCACTGCATTGTAAAAGGCTCCTCTTACATGTGTAAATAGTCTTTACAGCACAGCTATGGTATAATATCATCTGACGATGGAAAGCAGAATTTAAATTTGTTTTGTCGAAGCTGTAGCCAGGCTGAGAAATCGTCGCTGGCAGCAAAAATGCAAAAAGTATACATGTAAGTGAAAGTTGTTAAAGGGGTAAACATAGAAGCACAATAAGTCCTGGTGGGTTGTATTAAGGCTCGCTGAAGAAAATTGGCCAATGATAAAGGGATGCAGTGTGCCCAAAGTATCTCTCGTATGAATCTTCTTGCTTATTTGTTTTGAAGAAAAATGATAATTTGTATGCTGTGCTGCAGGCATATACCTACTCAGTTTGTAAGGATTGAAATGAACTGTTTTCAGGGCTTTGTATTGCTATAAGTGATCATCCTCAGCCTGTTACGTGTGAGCTCGGATCTAATTAGTCTATTCTAAAGCTGCCTTGCTGTCTGGAAGCTGTTTATTCATTGTTTCACCCACAGCCACTGGAATGTAAATACAACAGTTTTGTGTATTTTAAATATGTTCATATGGAGCTCATCTTATCTGAAATTAGCTCGGTGAACGGATGACTGCTCAAAGTGAAAATGCCTTCTGTTTCACGCTTGCCACTGTTGAATTGTTTATACTCAATAAATCTATTCTGAAATTCAATTGAACGCACTTTTTTTTTTTTTTTTTTTTTTTTTTTTGATGTAGTGACAATAATTAAAGACTGCATTCTTTAAAAAAAAAAAAAAAAAAACCCAAAACAAGCTTGTATAGTATCATAATTTTAATTTAACTTTATTTCAAAATGTTTTTTGGGGGGTTTTTTTTGTTTTGTTTTTTTTTCTTTTTGTAGGGTCAACATTTTTGGATATTTTACATACCTGGAAAGTACAAAATGCAATTTTAAAAACCACTAAACAGAAAAGGCAGGTAGGGAAGGTGTGAAGGAATAACAGTGTGGATGAAGGTGACAAAGTCTGAAGTGTCAATCTGTAGATATATCGACCAACAAAAAGCATAGTGAATCTGTGGGATGCAAGTCTCAAAACATTTTGAGGTGCTAAAAAATTTGAGTATCATGGACACGATGTTCTGCTGGCACAAGGCGCACAGAAGCTTCTGTAGTTTGTGTTCATACAGCCACAAGAAGATCATGGCTTAACAATTGCTTTAATCTGTAGACAGAGATGCTACCATGTTTCCTAGAAAACACTTGAGCTGAACATTTATCCTCCTACATTTGACTTCCATCGCTTCAGTGAGGTCACTTGAGTTGGATCATAATTCGGGGACAAGGCAAAACGGCAGTGAGACTGACAGAGTCCCCATCCTGGCATCAAAGTGTAAATGCAGATCCATGTACTGTACATACTTTTAATTAAAATGCTGATTTCTGTAATGGCTTTATTGTTGGAAATTCCCATATGAACTTATTTCCACTCCTTACATTCATATTAAAAACACATTCCTTCAGCTCCGTATGGCTACTGTACGATCCTCACCTTGGTTGGGGAGCATGCCTGGTCCTGTGGTGTGGAAAAGCAGGAAAGACTCATGCAACCCTTTGCTTTTCTAGACTTTGGCTAGTTCTATAAAACTTCAAATAATGACGCAGGCTTTTGTAAACTGCTTTTGTGAATAACAGCACCTGGTTTAAATTCTAGTCCATTCTGATGCTAACATTTTGTCGTCTTTTAGCATTTCTATTTGTGTAATGAATAAAATCCAACTTGCAAGACTAGAGGGGTGTTTCATAAAGCAAGGACTGCTGGTTGAAGGCTTTTTTGTTTTTGTTTTTTTAATAAATCAAGAGAGGTGTACATGGGCATGAACACATAACGGGGGTTCTGGGGCAAATACAGTACATGTAAAAAGCCCCTAACCTCCCATCATGTTGTCCTGCTGCATGGTCTTTTATTTTCATAGTTGTTTTGCACCTCTGTGTAGTCATTTAGCTCCTGTACTTTGTCTTTGATCGTGACCCAGTTGTCAGATTAAATACTTGGCTTGTGCTTTTTTTCTCTTTTTGACCCATATTTTTATTTAGCCTTATTTGGGTCAGCGTGTTTCTGTAATTAAAAAGTACAAACCTGAAGGCATTTATCCAGTATCATGTTTTTCCTTATACAAACCAAGTAGTAAAATTCAAAGATGGGGAATTCTGATTTATAAAAATAAATAAATTTGCTCTTTTATTTTGTTACAATGAAACTTCAACTGCACTTGAAGTTTTAGCTTTAACTGCACAAAGAAAAACAGTGCTCTCATTGGAACCCGTGAAGTCATAATTACAGGTAAAGACCTGCAAATGAACAGTTCAGTGTTGCAGATTTGATCCCTATTTTGTGTATCTGAGCTCATCACTGACCTACAACTCCATAACAAAAGCTGTCTTTTGTACATGGCAGTGATTGTGCTTATTTCTGCTTTTTTTTGTGCGTTTTAAAAGGGTAATTAAGATGATCTGTGACTGTAAATGCTATTAATTCTTGATGCATGTAAACCTGAATAACCACTGCTTATGAAGCACCCCTCAGATATTCCAACACTTTTTACGTGTGTCACTACAAGCCAAAGTTGAGACAAACAAGGCAGGTCAAGTTGGTCTTGTTTGAAGTTTTAAGAATATGACAATAGCACCATATCAAACTAATGTAAAGCATACTTCATGCATCTGTATATATATGTATATACGGTATATGTTGATGGATAGCTCTGAAATTTAAGTTTACACAAGTGTTAAATATATTTCAAGCTGACAGACATGAACACTGCCACAGTTCAGTTGAGAATAAACCTGAATGGGTCCTTATTCAAAACTGACACATTGTGGTGTCACATGACTGCTCGTGCGATGTCGGTAAGCAATTTAAAATCTCAAGTCAATCATTCACAGTGCATAGAGCATTTAGTTTGCATAACTGCAGATATACTTGGAGAGTGTGTGTGTATATACTGTACAGCACTATGCTGAGGTTTTCTCATCCCCAAATCTTACATGGCATTTACAAAGCTCTTTAAAAAAAAAAAGATTATTAAACTCTGGTTCTTTACGTAGCATTTAGTGCTCCAAATTCAAACAGCACAGTATTACAGTTCACAACCATTTGATAAGGCAGGTTATTAAAAGTACTTTTCAGTACTCTTGAGTCATGTTCATTACAGGCCTTCATATTATACATGGCTATACCTTACTGAAGCAAAAAAAAAAAAAAAAAAACTTCAGCTAAATTAACAAAATGAAAAGTTTTACAAACATTCTTTGGTTGTGTGTGAAGAGGAGCATTCCTGTGCTTTAATTTAATGCTTTGAATTTGGCATTTCTTAAAAAGAACAAAGAAAAACAGTGGACCATTGTAGTCATACACTGGCTTAAATACAGGCAAAAGAGTGTTGATTTTAACTACAATATTTATGGTAATTCTCACAAAATAATATAGAAAATCTAGTGACAAAAAGCATACTCTGATTGTACACATAATACTTTCTCTTCCCAGGTTGCCTAGACAACCCCCTCCTCCTGATGGCCTTCCCCTCTCTTTCACTTCTTCTTGGCAAAGCGGCTAAACTTCTTCTCCTTGTCTTTCTTGGCAGAGCTGGGCTCAGGGGGTGCAGCTGAGGAGGAGGGAGGGGGCAGGCTCTGGGCTTTGGCCCCCGAGGGCCCCGACGCCTCCTCTGCTGCCAGGGGCTGAACGGCCTTTTCCATGGCCTGGCTCCAACGCTGGAGCTCTTCCTGAAATTAAACACACACGCACACATCGCAGTGGCTTAGAAAGGGAAGTCCACCTCCAGAGGGGCAGTGAGTGTTTTGGTCTCCCACTCTATTAGCATAAACAAGCAGAGGTGGCCACGCTTTTAACAATGAAACTTGAAATGCTGGTGAGGTTAAATCGGGGTAATGTAGATAAAGACAAACTCACTGTCAGCATTCTTATTCTGCGAGGCTTAATGATTCCCGTAGGGTAAATTTCTCGCTAGCTGATAGTGATTCAGAAAGAAACACGAATAACCTCATTTATGTCAGATTCTACAACCTTGCCAAATTACTTAGACATGGACAGCAATGCTAAATGGAAACAGTTCAGAAAATTAAATGCAAATGCGTGACTGCTATCTGTAGCATTGCAACCTGTGATTACTGCTTTACATAGGGTCAGCCATTATATGAGATGCCTTTTGACCAGAATAAATCAAGTCCAGGAGAAAGTCCGATGTAATTCAACTCACCTCGTCTTTACACTGGAACAAAAATTCGCTGCCATCTCCAAGCCTGTAAAAGGTTAAAATTATATAAATATTAGAAGCACTGATGTTTTATATTAAAATCGCTAGAATGAAATCATGTTAACACCCAGACATTTCCCTGAAATGGGCAAATAACCGAAAAAGTCTTTTACTGCATGCAAAGTTTGGCCTGTCTGTGTATATCTTAACAACCACTAGATATCTGAGTGAAATTCATATTAGTAAAGCAAATGCATGCTCTTTATTGCACGTATGGTGCAATAAATAAATTGCCATTTTGTCAAAGGCGCTGGCAAAATTAAGATTATGCACCAGTTGTCCAACTTGCACCTGGTTTAGCCAATAATGATGAATAATTATTTATGGATGCTTGTAAAGGACACACTGGCTGACCTTGATGTTTTTTTTAGCTCTAGAGTTGATGCGAGGGGGGGATACTGTAATCCACACCATGATCTTTTACCAAACTTTAGCAATTACTTTCTAGTTTCTATCCTAACCCAGAAGCAAAAACAAAACAGTGAATTAAATCAACTGCTGCCTAATGGATGTCAAACTCCAAAGCCACCTCTTGATCCTTATAACACATGCTCTTCAATACTAGACTATTATTTCTCAACATCTAACAATGCCAGAGATTAATGTGGAACAGGGGCACATATGTCCCAAGGCATCAGTACTGAAGGCCACCTCGTGTGTATACAGAGAGCAGCAGTATTTGACGCCCTGAGATAAAAACATTCGTATTCAGAATTTGTTAATATCAGTGCAGTGTTTCCTGCCAACGACTACCGCACCACCCTAAAGCAGAATATATTAAATCCCATGTTTTACAGTTGCCAAGGTGCTTTTTTCATGCTCCTTTGATTCAAATAGGACTCAATCTTAAATTGATCTGCCTAGTTTATCCCTCTGAGGACTCTTCCATGTGAACCATGTTTGTGCATCAATGCTGTAGTGTGAAGCAGATTTGTAGTTTTTTTTTGTTTGTTTGTTTTTTTCTGGAAGTTTTCTTGGTCTCCCATATTTTTCATGTCTTCCACAGTTTGCCTTAACTATGATTTTCTTTTTTAATGGCGCTTTGGGTTTTGTAAATTGCAAGCTGAAAGTACATTGATGTATTAGCTGCTTTGTAGACATCAGCAGTCTTTGGTTTCAGAACTTCAGTCAGCTGCTTAGGACGACCCATGGCTGTTGAGTGATACCAAAACTGACCAAAGTCAGAGAATTTATCAAACTATGACAATTCCTTATGACAATTAATGTGTAACCAGTTAAGATCTGAGACCATTTTATCAAAAGCTGAGCAGTGCTTATATTCATTTGTAATTTGCATATAAATCTGTGTTGGCTGCTTGTTTTTTCCTTCATAAAAAATCAAGAGGCTGTGGTTGATTTTTAAAAACCAGAGAACCACACCAAGGTAAAAATTTGCTAAAGTAAACCTTCAGTGCTACAATCCATTCTGAGCAGAGAATTTAATTTATTCAACTAAATTCAACGTGTATTGATTAAGACTTGTATGTGTGAGGAATGTGAGTTTGCATTTAGCTTCTATCTCTTATCAGTTTAAAGGGAGTAGCTTTGGGAAATTTTTTTTTTTTTTTTGCTCCCTTTGCAAATCTTAAATGGTAATACCAACATCCATATAACGCTGTTAAATATAACACTGAAATCAGAAAGTGGTGAGTTTAGAAACAGCTTACCTATGTCCAAAGGTAAAGGAAGAAAATCCACTTTTTCGTATCTCTAAGTCTGATTGAATAACTCCCCATTTGAGTAATGGCTACTAAGCTGAAGAGGTTTTGGTGACAAAGGGCTATTTCTCAGCTGTAAATGGGACTGGGGGCTGAGGGGTGTATTCCCGATGTCTCTAGTAACTTCCAGTAAATGTAATGAAAATTCAGTCGGATTAATTTTTATAGCACCTTTTGCTTCTCAGAATAAAGAACTCTGGAGAATACAAGTACAAACCACCTTTTCTTGTAGCTCTTAATAAGTCAATTTAATACACTCTTATATAGTATATTTACCTTTCCGAATAACATGACTCAGGTGAACCTATGATGTAATTCTTACCGTAGTTTGGCGACATGCTTCTTTTTCTTGTAGTTGGTGAGGATCTCCCAGTTGGCGTTGGTGAGGGGCAGGGGATCCTCGCCATGATACGTCGTTCCGTGGCCAAAGCCTTTGGCATCCTTATAGACTGAGAGCTGACCGGGCTTTAGCACACAGTACAAGTTGTTCCATGACCTGACAGTGAAGAAGAGGCAAGAGCAGGAAAAAGAATGACTTTAACATCATTTCAGGTTAATTTCTGGCAATAACACGAAATGAATTTCATTTAATCCCCATTAAAGAGCAGCTACCTCACCACTCCATTGAGACTTCATTTTGTGAACATTAATTTTAAATAAGCACTTAGAACAACCCACTGTTTTGCAATATCTTTAAATAGGAGTAATAATATTTTCTTATAATGAAGTCCTGCAAGATCCCTGACAAAAAGCACTTTTATTGTAGGGCTACTTTTGGCGACTTGTTTATTGAAAAATTGATTTAAAGCAGAACTGATCCATACTTTGAGGTAAAGTATAGATCTCCTTTTGCTGTTTTAACAAGTTTCAAACTTACTCGAGTTGTTTTAATCCATCACAATGAACACAAATTGTGCTGAATGGTCGGTTTTTGTAACGCTTTTTTAGGTGTGGTGTGATTTCGAAAGCACTGTGCGGTCAGTAAAATAAGGAAAAGTCTCGATGTTCACCGTGACGGATGAACAAACATAAGCAAGTAATAATAGGCTCATAGATTTTCCCAACATAAAGAAAGGAAACAATGCCTGGAATAGTCAAAGGCATGATGTAAAGACCATATTAGAGGCAAACACAGTGCTGTGGTCCATTTGTTATCTACCTATTTGAAGCCTTTTTTCCTGAGCCCTCTACATCATGTTTGCGGCTCAACATGCCCTCCTGTAGCACAGGCTGGCCTCTGAGGGGGTCCGAGGGCATGGTGGCTGCTTTCTCTGGTTCCTTTGGGGTCACCACCGAGACAGAGGGCTCCAGCTCCAGGGAGGCACTCTCTCTCATTTCTGACTCTATGGGCACCGTCGAGTCACCGGCCGTCCCCTCCTGCAGACCCGAACTAGGCTCCGCTGCACCAGACTAAAGCAAAAATAAATAAATGAGTTCATGAGAAAGTGAACTTGTCTCCTTAGAGAAGAGATGAAAACTGATTTATTCATTGAGTCAGTATGCTGAAACAGAGTTGACAACATTATAAATACAGAAAGCTTGTGCTGATTGAGTGCGGTTACTAACCAGAGTCTGTTCCTCAGCAGTATAGAGCTGTGAAGATTCTTCCACAAAGCCTGTGTCTTCTCTCCTAAAGGAAACAGGGCAGCATGAGAGGACTTTTAAGAACAGCAGGTGTGGAAGTGTGTATGTGAAAGAAAGAGAGATCAAATGCGACTCATTAAAAGTCTGCAAAACATTGCATTTGGCTGCTAATACTTTTTTACTTTAGCCTCATGCTCTGCACAATTTAGGGTATTAATATAAATACTTTCATTTTTAAAAGACTAATTTCCTTTAACAGATGCTCACTGCAGTTTTTTATATTTCTCTCTGGGGCTTAACAACAGAAGGATTGACTTAAAACTACACTGACTTTATCACCAGACTTACACTTTGATGACACTGCTACCAATTAATACTATGCCCTCATGCATATAGAGTACGAACATGAAAGCCAGTGTGTTGTATGTTTACCTGCTTTCTTTATCTGAGCGTTGCCCATCTTTAATGAACTGCTCCACCTCCTGCTGCTGATGTCGCAGCTCCAACAACTCCAACTGCAACACAGTGGCGAACGAGGATCAGTAACCTGGCTAGCTGCAGGGTAAATGAGACGTGAAGTAATCAAATTACTGTAAACCACATGTAAGATTTTTGCACACCGTAGTGAGGCGTTCCAGTGCGGAAAAGCGTTCCTCCCAGGTGGCGGTGGATTTCTCGAAGGCCTCGTGCCTCTTGAGGAGCTTCTCAACCTCGTCCACGTTTTGACCCAGGTCCTTACTGGTCACGTAGGGCTCTTGAGCGATCAGCCACGCCTCCGCCACAGAAGCGTCTCGTGCAAACTGACAGACCTCCAGCACTAGACGCAATGAAGCCACATCATCATGAGAAGTTTACGATATAAAAGTTTCTTTTAGATGTGTTCATATTATGCTGCGATCCCTCACTTGTAAGGTGAATGTTATGACTGGGGGGTGCATTATGTGACAAATTGGGGCATTGTTGGAAGTAAGCAACTATTTTTGTATCCTTGTTTTTAATGGAGGCTTCTGATGAACAAAAGCCTGGGAGCTACTTTCTATGCATGAGCTTTCACATATTTTAACCATATGGCCTTTGGGATATAAGTACAGATTTTTTATTTTTTTTTAAAGAGATAATGTATGTAAAGGGTTAGGGTATATTTTCTGGGTTGAAGTATAAGATAAGTGTAGTATTACTCACAGAGCCGGAGCCAGTCCCATCTGTCATCCCACTTGAACATCATCTGCTTTCTTTTTTCCATCAGCTGCATCAGTTTCTCTTTGATCTGACACAAGTAGTATGGTCTCAGTTACATATCAGTATTATTAAACAACTCAGCCCCAAGACTGCCCATTATCCTCTAAGAATTAGTATTGTGGAGTAATTAACCAAATGTTAAATTCAGGCCGGGGTCAATTGCTCATTTAAATTCTTTTAGCTTTTCCATTTCTAATTAGTGTTTGCTCTATAGTCTCCCTGATGAATGTAAGATGAGTGGAATTTTTTATTTCACGGCAAACCAATTGGTTCCATTGAGCCAGACAAGAACAATCACTCCCAGAAAAGTAATTAAATCTAATGAAAGCAGCAATTTGAAGCCCAGCTGAGGATGAAAAGGAGCTGTCTTTGCTGTTGAAGGCTCACCTCAGCAGAGTCTCGGTGCTTGCGTGTCAGCAGGGCTTTGCCGAGGTCTACGCAGTCAGTGAATTTGGCTCCCCTGGCTTCAACCTCCGAGCGGATCCCCTGGTGGTACTTCTGCAGGAGCTCAACGGATGAGACGTCCCTAAAGCAGAGAAATGATGGATGTTAAGTGATAACAGGTAATGCATGAAGATTACCTACCTCTGTTGGTAACAACTGGAACTGCATTGTTGCAGTCGGCTCTGGCAGACTTACAGTGTTCTCTATTGCAGAATTATTATAGTCATGCTGAATATCTTTAGGAAGATGAATTGTGCCACATAAATAGGACAGAGCTATTATCTCTTGTGAACAAAGTGCCATTTATGACAAATTAAAGCTTTTCTTCTAAAATAAGACAATAAAATATATCTTGCCGAATATCTGAATATTCCTCATTAAGATGATTCATCCTAAAGCGAATTAATGTGCAACACAAACAAATCCATTTGGAGCAAATGAGTAAACAAAGTAAATGTAAAATGCAAATGTAAATAGTAGCAGAAATTGTTTTACAAATATATTAAGTGAAAGACATACTTCATAATCATTAACTAAATAGATATGTTATTAGTTAGTTGAAGCTGTTCTGTTCTTTTAATTCTGTTATTTAAAAAGGAAATACATGTGCAGAGATAAACCCCAGAAAAAAAGCTCCACTTCTTTCCCTTCACCTCCTACGGGGTGGCTGTAGCTCAGGTGGCAGAGCAGGTCAGCCACTAACCAGAAGGTCGGTGGTTCGATCCTTCAGCTGCCACAATCAGATTTTATCTCTTGTGTATACTTCATTTTCTTCAATTTCTATCTCAGTTTTCATTATTTCAGATATTGCAGGTAAATTTGATTATTAATTTATCTGAGTGTGCATCCCATATAGCAGCTGGATAGCGTAGTGGTAAGACTACATGCCTTTGGAGCGGGAGTCGTAGGTTCGATTCCCACCTGGGGTGTCTGTATCCAGTAGGTTCTCCTACATTCAGGGACAGCTAGAGATTGACGAGGTACAACACACATGCTACGGCAAGGGGGAGCCAGGACGCCAGGTCAGGGGGGAGATATCATCATCACCCCCCCTCAGGGAGTGTGTGTGTGTGTGTGTCTGTCTGTCTGTCTGTCTGTCTCTATCTGTTGAGTGTGAGAGGAACTCGAAGATACAGCACAGCTGTCCTCATCTGAATGAAGCTTGCTCACCTGGGCTTCTCCTGAGTCTCTATCTGCTGGATGATGCTCTCCATCCAGGCCATCAGGTCTCGCACCATGGTAAAGAAGCGGAACTTCTCTGCTGTGTCCACCAGCTCCGCCCTGCGTCCGTCACTGGCATCCAGCAGGCCCTTCCAGGCTTCCACCACCTCCCTCTCTGTAGTCTGAATATCATCTGCCTTTTCCCCTGCGTACTGGGCATGGAGCCGTGAAGCTGTTTCCTGGAACTGCTGAACCTGGAGGAAGGAGTACAAGTCAAATCATGGATTTTTTCTACGATGTGAGGAGAATCATGTCAGAGTTTTGTTTTTTTTGTATAAGTGTAAAACAGGGCTGGAGGGGATCTTTAATTGGTTGAATGATAAGATCACAAGATAAATGTGACTAGGGAACACTTATTTTTGCATTGCACTTCTCTGAAATATAAGATGAATATTTGCACAGTATGTTGAGGGTAATGCTGTGGCTTTTAACTTGGTCAATATTATAAATCCAAACATTCGTGCTATTAGAGCAGTTATTATTGAATTTTGAGAGGCCGTGACATTAGTTGCTACAGTGTGGTGTTAACGGGTTAGCAAACAGTTGCCTATTTACACATCTAACAGACGCGCAGCAGCATTTGCATTCATTTGAAGTTGTGTTTAGAAATCTGGAGAACGCAGGCAAAATATCCACTGCTTTTAGCTCTGTTTTTATCCTCCACCAACTCCCAGGGGGCAAAGTGCAGGGCTCTTTAAGCCAAATCCTCCACTATATTTATCAGTCTTTGTAACTTTGGATACTGTTTCCAAAGTTAGTGCTACTGAACCAAATAGAGGCCAAACTAAAACAGAAAGGCTTTCCTTATAAAATAAAATTATGTTTCTTTTTTCTCCTCGCTGTCTTGTTTATCAGAGAGCAGTTGCTGATGTCCTGCAGCCAGCATGAAACCTTTTAAAATCACAGCACGTCACTTTAAGGACATTACATGAATGAAGTCTATGAATTTTAAGCTTTTCACATTTCCCCTCCAATCTAGTGTCAAAAGTATCTTAAAATGCTGGGAGGCCCTTAGTTGTCTTCAAATTAAAATTAAGCAAAGGTGCAAAAGATTTGGCATCAAAAGGATACTGCTGAATGAGGCCATAGTTCTGAAACACCTTTCACGTTACATAGATCGGTCTGACACGCATAAATATTTTTATTCCTAGACCTTTAATTGTTATAGTCTCCTTCTTCCCTTTGCAATAAGTTGTGGGCAGGGATGACAAATTTAAGAATTACTTTTTGCACAGCCTTTTCATTGATTCTCACCTTTTGAGAAAACTCCTCACAGCTACCCAAACATTACAGCACTCTCTTCCCCCCTCTAGATATGAATCATCAAAGTTACCTTCTGGCCACTGCCTGCTGCGTTCCCACAGAGTAAAAGGCCTGATCCCTTTGTGTGTATTACCTGTTTGCCTAGAGTGGTGATGTCTCTCTCAAACGCGGCGTGCATTCTGTGGAAAGACTCTGCTTTGCTGAAGTCCTCACCCACATCTTCAGGCAGCTCTTTCTGCTTGTCGTGGATCTGAGCCACCAACTCCTTTCCATCATCAAAGTACCTTAAAGAAAACAGATTGATGTCTTTCTCTTCAGCTCTGTGTTTGTCATCCTACTCAAATATCAGATGTAGTCATCACGTTAAGTTTAATTCTTTGTGACGCTGTTATCGCATGCATATGTTTTCTGTTTTGATCCCTTTAGTCATGCCACAGTTTAATACTGCCTAAATCGATCTATATTCACTTATTTGGGCATGTGACATTACAGGATTAGACACGAAATCTTCTATTTATGTCCATTCAGATTACTGGACATCTTTCAGCCTGTGGAGCGGTATGTCAATACTGTTTTTCTTACTTGAGCAGTTCATAAGATGCTGTCAGGAGCTGGGCGCGAGTGTCGATGAGCTCCAGCAGATCAGCCCAGCTCTCATTGATGCCGTCCTTCCACTCCGCCAAGGTGGCCGCCTCACTGTGCCCGCCTTCGATCAGCTCGTCTATCGTCTGGTTGACCATGTCCACTCGCTCCTGACCCAGCATTCCCGTCTCCCGCGCAAAGTCTCTGAATTTATCCCTCAGAAGCTGAAGGAAAAAGATTGTTTTGTTTTTAAAAATTCAAAACAACACAATCAGAATTTATATGTGTTTAAGTGTTTGAATGACTTTAAATTTTCCACTTTGCCTAAAATCACTGAAAATGAAGTCAGTAAGAAGTAAGAATGAACAAAAACTTTGAAGCTGTGGCAAAAAAAAACCCAGTATGATCAAATATATTGCACAGCTTAATAAATCTTTAACTTGATCTTCAGATTTAAATAGTAATTCTCAAACCCTTTCACACAAGGCATGTGAAATACATTTTAAATCACTGTGAACACGTCCTTCTGTTTGGACTGAAATAGGTTAAAAAAAAAGGTTAGTACTTAAGCAGAAAAATTGGGGAAGACCACATGGAAGTGCGCTGCACTAATCTATCCCAGTGAGTGTAAAAACGTCCATCTGTGTCACTTGGACGAAAAAAAAACCACATTTCAGTAGCAACATTTTTCCCATTTTGTGGCCAGCCTGTCTCCCAGTTTCTCTCCCTCTATGTGCTATAATTGTTTGTATATAAAATACCGTGACGTGATCCAGGTCCTGGCCCATCTCCTGGGAGGATGCCACCACGTCCCTCTCTGAGATCCACTGCTCCAGGTCCTCCACCTCTCGGCTCAGTAGGAAGTGGTTGAATGTGAGGTCCAGTTTCTTCCTGCGGTCCTCTGCCAACTCCTTCAGGCCCGCATACTGCTTATCTACCTGGCTCTGTCGCCTGATGATCTCTTCACTGCAGAAAAGGTAAAGGGAGAGAGCAGAAGAAAATTAGATCTAGGGAAATAAGAGAAAATAGCTCACAGAGATTGAATTCAGGTTTACTCTAGATGAGGCATATGATTAAAATACCAATTTTGCATGGTTGTCAGTCTTATCACACTAAACCACAACTGACTGGAACAACATGAGTGAATTAGCATCCTGACTAAGAGTTCAAATGATTTCCTTCAGTGTGTACAAACCCATCAGGGTGCTCCTCTCCAAACATCTTTTGGGCACGGTCAGCCAGCTTCTGAATGGAGTCAGCATAATCATCAACCGCCTGCTTAAGGATCATTTGGCGTTTCAGCATCAGCATGGCGCTTTGTTCATCCTAGAGAGAGAAGGAAAAGAAGAGTATGTTATAGTACTCCAGATGAACTCTCAGTGGAGGCTGCCACTTATAAAAAGTGTGCCACCTTAATTAAAGAAAAGTCTAACCATGTAATTATGTTAATGGATGCAGAGCTGCTTGTTTTTTTAGCATAATATGGCTTGTTTTAATTTAGATCATTAGATCAGATTTGTATATATCTGTGGTCTTTCTCTTAGCCTCACCTTAGCTTTCTCATCAGCGATCATGTAGAGCTCCTGCTCCCCTATCCAGGCTTCGGCCTCATCAGCGTCATTGTAGTACTGCTGGGCCAAGTTGGAGCCATTCAGCCGCTCACGGCGCTTCACCATCTCATCCTGCAGCCGGGCCCATGCCTCCTCTAGCTCCTTCAGCTGGTCCGTGATTCGTTCTGCCTCAGGTTTGCCCTCTGCACCGGCGGCGAAGGCCATTCTACTTCCTCGCTCTCGTACTTCATCTACACGGGGCTGGTGGCCTTCGATCTCCTTCTGCAAAGTCTAAGGGACAAAAAGGAGATTATGGGCCTCAACACGGCTTTTTGATATACAGAAACAAAGACTTTTGATATATTGTGCAGCCAACAAACATATATTCAGAAATATTCAGCTGAAAATTAATTTATTACATATTATGCACCAAGTATACTGTAAAAACAAAGCAGATGGAGCTGAAACAATTAGTTACTTACTTAATTATGCCGTGAACTATGGAAATGATTACAACTATTGAGATAATTTTTCAAGTTGCTGAGAGTACTTGTTGCTTTTCTTTTATCTTTAACCACTGGTAGTATAACACGACTAATTTTACCATCTCGCTTTGGTTTCTAGGAAACAATCAGGGGCATTTTCCCTATTTTCTGACATGTTATGGAAGCTGTGATTTATAGACTAATTAAGAAAGTGAATTAATCGATGAAATTAATCAGTGTTACAGTTTTTAGCTAACCACAAGTTATTATGCAGCTATAAATCTCTACCTGGTTCTTCTTTAACAGCATTTGCACAGTTTGAAGATTGTGGCCATGTTCTTGTGACATTGCCAGGGGCATCCTCTCCTCAATCCAGAGCTGGGAGAGAGAAAAAAATAAAGGAAAAGTAGGTTATGATGAAGAGGACAGAACACAGCTGAAATTGGTGAAGAGATTTATAGATCTATGATGTATACTATACTTAAAAAAACATCCGTGACCAAGTGACTTGTATTGAATGTTTAACCCTTGACCAAATGTCTTAAACAGTCAAAATCCTTTTTCAAGCTCCCTTCAGCTGCCTAGAGTGGATTAAGGCAGTGCAACCCATGAGGGATTAAACTGTTTTTTACTCAAATTCACCTTAAGAGGAAGTTTCACAGTAAAAGCTGGTAGTTTTGCTAGTTCATACTTTAGGTTTGCAAATTTTAGCGAAGAAATAAACCTTAAAGTTTATGTTATGATAAGGTCTCAGCTTTGTGGCGTTCAAAAGCCATCACAAATGTAACTCTAGCACTTAACGGCTTTTATTCTCAACTTCTGCTATCGGTCATTTTGTCAGAGTAGTGACTTTGAACACTTTGCTGTGAAAATGGATCCATGCTTACGAGCTCATCAGCCAAGTCTCTGTAGAACTGATGGACAGCTTTGGCGGCTTCAAGCTTGCCCTTGCGCTGGGCCAGTGGGGTGAGGAGCTGCTGGAAGTCTCTCTGCAGGGCCTGCTGCTCAACCTCCAGTTCCGGCTGGTCCTCCCTGCCTCCGCCGTGCTTCCTGACGGCCTCCTGGAGTTCCTCCAGCTCCCGAGCTCGGTCACGGACCTGGTTCTCCATCATCTGGCATGGGAAAAAAACGTGATTAGAGAAAAAGATGAATAACTTTTCAAGCTACTAATCAGGATGTAGCAGAGGGTAAAAGTTAGTCATGCCATTTATGTATGAAACTGAGCTCAGACAGTTTTTAATTCATGTAAATTTTCTAATATAAATTCATAGTACAGATCGCGCTTATGTTTACAATTTAGTATTTAGTATAGCTTGTGTTCCAGTTTTTCTTTCAGACAAATGCAAAGCTTTTTGGAGTTTGTTGTGTTTAGATGCAAATAGTAAACACAAAGATGATCACACAAAATAAATCCTAAAGCTATAAAGCCTTCATTCCCAGTGATTTAATTCTGTTTAGTGGGGTGCTTGTATGAAGGGGAACTGCAAAGAAAAGACAGCATACGAATCTAAAGTGTGCAGAGCACGGTGCATTAAGAGACAAACCTGATGGTTTTTGAGCAGGATGTTGGCTTTAGTCAGGTCTTTAACATCCTCCTCTCCACTCTGTAACTGCTGTTGTAGCTCACCCAGCCACTTCTTCATGTCAGCCAGGCTCTGGTCGAAAAGCTCAGAGCGGTTGGCATCGAATAGCAGCCGTGCCTTCTCCTGGGTGGTGGACTCCAATTTGTCCCACAGCTCATGAAGTTTGGCCAGCTCCTCCGTCACAATTGGCTCAAACTCTGGTTTGAACTCCATCAGCTCCTGACCCTCCTGTACTTGCAAAAAACACAGAAGAACTTGTTTTCAAAATGTTTCTGTAAAGAAAAAACACCGTATGCTTTTTTCTAATTAAGGTACATGTAAAAAGTACCTCAAAGGGAATGTCAATACCTACTGTAAAATGCCTCAAATATGAATTCATTTGTTCCTTTTAGAAAAGGTCCAGGTATTGCTTTTCTATAAATTATCTAAAGCAAGTGGAACACTTAGTACATGAGTATAATAGTACCTGTGTACATTCTGCACACTCTGAGTGTCCTTCTTTTTACCCTTCATATTTCTTTTCCTTTGCCTAACTTACATCCTTTTTATTCCAATTAAAATTATTTGTTACACACTAGCTCCTAATAGCACATCACCCTGCGCTTCACTGAACATATTCAATTAATTGTGACAGATAACATTTCTAAATCTTTAAATTTTGCAACCAAAAAGTGATTTTTGTTGCTATTTTCCGTCAACCGACCATATATGCCATATGCAAAATCCATCCATCCACTGGATAATATCTTCAGCATGTCCTGGCTACACTCAGTAGGACATGGCCAAAACACCTCACTTAGGAGGCATTTTGATTCATTTCCTGTGTGTGAATCACCACCTTATCGTGGTGGAGGGGGGTTGTAGGCCCTAGGAGCTATGTTGTTGGGGCCAATCTGATCATGGTAGAATCTCCAATGGCAAATTTTTCCTGGATCAGGCGGCAGATGAAGAGCCATTCAGAGAGGTCAGGGTTACTGGGGTACCATTCTGGACACATCCTCGGGGTAGTAGTGAGCGTCTGGTGACTGTCCCTTAACCCATGGCGCCTAGCCAAGCTTAGTCCACCACCCACAGGGGGAGCTGTGGGGGTTCAGTTCATTGTGATTTGAGCAGCAGTCAGTCATCCTCATCTTCCAAACCTGTACATCTAATATAAGTAATATGCAATGCTAAATAAATAAAACCTAATCTGTAATCTGTGATAGGCATCTTACCACTTACATTACTTATTTACTGGAATAGCCATAACATTCATTGACTAAAGGGAGCCTTAATTAGTTGTTGTAAAATGCAGTTATAAAGAGATTGAGCAGCTCTTAAGCAGAAATCATAATAGTTCAGTAATGGGTAGCATTTAACTTTTACTGACCTGATCTATTTTGTTGAGCCAGTCCTTGTTGGAGGCCAGCTCGGCCATGAAGGCTTGATGTTTCTGCCACTTGGTGTGCAGGTTCCTGGCCTCATCGTATGATGTGTCTTGCGCTGTCAGCATCTTCTCATTGATCCATACTGTCAGCTGAAGCAAGAGTAAGAACATCTAAGATCCATGCAAAAATGCCCACTATACTCTGGAAAGTCATCTAAACATCAACTATTGACGTTTATGCAGAAGCAACTTTACACAAGCAGGATTTACTTCATTATTTTTACAAAACACAGCATTTACCAATTAGTAAAATGGGACCTCAATTCTAAACATTAGGACAGGCAAAAGCACAGTGTTAGAATAAGCACAGCAGGATGTGCTTGGCAAATTAACTCAAATAATCACGAGATAAAAAGAGGAAAACACTGATGTCAAGTGCAAGTGACGGAATAATTAAGCTAATAATTAATGTGCTAATTGATGTTTCCCAATGGCCAAATAAACTGTAAACTGTCAGTGAACTTACATCTTGTGTGTTTTGCAGGAAGTGCTGCAGGTCACGGTTATCTCTGAGCTTCTCAGACACCTCCTCAGCTCTTCGTTTATTCTTGTCATGCCTGCAGTAAAGAAACGCACAAAAAAACAAGAAAATGCATTAAACATACAGTATTTTTTTTCCACCAAGAAATCCCTCTGTGACACATTTCAAACAAGATGTAGCTCACGTATCTACATGAGCTCCTCCTCCACTGAAAAAAACGGCTTCTCTGCTACACTGTGAAGAATACCTCTGACTTAACGATCAATATCCATTACTGCAGGTGCCCATCTACCAAGCTGAATTATGGGAGTTAATGGGAGTCGCTCCCATGCCCTCTCTACACCGTCTTGTTGATGTCTTTTAATTGCTGATCTGAACAGATTAGATCAGTACCTGTGGTTATATTTTGAAAATAGGAAAATCCTTCACATTATAATCCTGCTAAAATCCTGAGTTTCACATTATATTTTTGCTTAAGCATCCATTGCTTTTCTGTACTTGTATGACTTTTCAGGAGGATATACTGCACTACATTCATTTAACATTCATAATCACTAATTACTCTACAGATTAGGATTTTTAAATCATCATCAACTCCTTGATCCCTTCTAGAATTGCTGAAATCAAATGAAGCTCAAATACTTTTATATCATAACCGTATTTCTCCAATGCACTGCCCTTCTGTCAACACTTCACTTCAATGAATGCTGACCAAAAACCATGCTGACTGACCTTTCCTGGATCGAGCCCATTTTCTCCTGAACTTTCCCAGAGTACAGGTTTTTGCTGTCCACCAGTCGCTGTCCGGCCTGCAGCGCTCCGTCAATCTTGTCCTCGTTGGCCTCCATGGTGCTCACAAAGTCTTCATGCTTCTTCAAAGCCTTCTCTGCCCCGGCCAATGTGTCAGGTTTGTCTATGTGGGCTAGAGTGTACTCCTGCAATAAATCCCAAATAATTGTATTGGAAAAAAATAACAAGAAAACAGAAAAATGCACGACCTTAAGAAAGGCTGTGTATCAGCACTGGGCGTTTGAACTGACCGTGTCCCATTCTTTCACACCACAAACTTTTAAATAGGAGGATCACTAACCCTTCATTAGCAAGCCATCCCATGTGGTAACTGATGACTCTTCCACTTAAACACAACATTAAGACAAGCCATATTATTTATGCAGTACCTGGTTGTTGAGGATTGCCTCTACTGCCTTGCCATCTCTCAAAAACTGCTGGAAGCCCAGAGCCTGGTCCAAAAAGTTCTTGCGGCTGTCCCACATTTTCTGGAGTTCATACCAACCCCGGTCCATGCCCTTTAGCCTCTGGTCGAGCTGTTGGTACTGAGGATCGTCCTCCTGACCCTGGGTAACCTGAGCGCCAGTGTCCCTCACACGGTGAAAGTCCTCTTCGTGGTTGTTTATGTCTTCGCGCACAGCATCGTGAAGGCTCAGCTGCTCCTCAGCCTCTGGCAGCGTGGCGGGCATCTCCTCTGACGCCACAGCTTTCTGGGTCTTGAAAAGCCAGGACTGGAAGTCATCCATGTCTTGAAGGAAGGTCTGCAATTTGCTGACCTCACCCAAAGAGTCCTCTCTGTCTTTCAGGGTCTTTTTGAGCATGTCCCAGGCAGCGTCCAGCTCTCCTCTGCGGGCCAAAATGTCTGCTGCATTCTCCGGGTGGTCCTGGGCCAACTGGTCCGCTTCTTTCCGCAAGAAATTGAGCTTGTCGTCGATGGCGGCTAAATCTCTCTCTATACCGAAAAGTTTCCGCTGGATGGTCATAACAGCTGCCAGGTCATTGCCCAAGTCCTGCGTGGACTCAATCACCCGTGTCTTGTCTCTGATCCAGGCCTCTGTCTCGTCACACTCCAGGCCGTAGTTGTGCAGACTAAGAGCAGAATCTACTTTCTTTTTCTTCTCCTCTACCATCGCCTTGAAAGCCTCCCATCTAGGAAACAATATTTTATATAACAGAGGTTAATGCTCCGTGGGTTACTGTTCTTATTAAAGTATCTTTGATAATGTTTAGTTATGGATGTGTGATTTCTTAAAATAAGGAAAGCTCATTTGTCTGTAGACAAATTTCTGCATGCCCATTTTTGCTGTGGTGTGCAGAGCTTGTTATAAACTAAAAAAAATAACTGGAAGTGTGAAGAATTTAACATTGCCTCTGTGTTCGAGTACTAAATTAAAGACTTCTTTTCGGAAATTTTGTTGAATGTCATCTTTGCATTAAAGTAATTTCAAAACCTTATACAGTATTAAATGCTTCAGATATGCATCTTTTTTGGTATTTGTCTCAGGTATAACTGTGAACTTCATTAACGGCACCTCTTATTCAGTCGCGTTTGACATTCCTTGACTTCTTTGGTGCGAGGGTGTCTGCTGTCCTCGAGCTGTTTTGCTGCTCTGTTGACATCATCGACTCGTGACTGGAAATTTCCCATTTCTTGAGCTAAAATACTTAATCTGAAAACAAGAAAAAGTTGGTTAAAACAGCATCTGCACAATCTACTGGATAAAAATACATGATTAGTAGATGTAATGGTATTTCCAAAAAATACACAGTTTTAATCAGACATGCAAATCTTATTCAGGAGTGATTAAATGCTTAAAATATAATTTGTCTGTGCACCTGTTCTGTACTACTTCCAAATCCTCCAGCTTCTCAGGCACCTCTAAATCCACCAACCACGTCTCCTTCTGGCCCATCCAGAGTTCACAGGCATCTGTCTCACTGAAGATGGTGTACAGAGCCATAGTGTCATCGAGCTTCTTCTGTCTCAGGTCAGCCAGGGACATGAGCTCCATGTAAAGGTCCTTGATGTCTTTCAGTCGTCTCTGGATATCTGGGGTGTTTTGCAGCTCCTCTGGTAGTGCGTTGGCCTGTTTGGACAGAGCATCAATAGTGGCTCCATTCTTGATGGCTTCGTTTTTCAAGTTGCTGTGCTTTTTCAGCAGCCGCTGAGTGGTGTACTCGTCGTGGCCGACGTCGTCGCTGCTCATCTGCCTCTTAGCGTCCAGCAGCCAGGCCTTGAGTTCATCAGCATCTCCCTGAAACTGGAAGAATGTCTGCGTGTCCTGAAGGTTCTGTTTCCTAAATGCAGCCAGCTCTTCCAGCTGCTGCCACTGCCGCTTTAAGTCATCTTTGCATTCTTGAATCTTCGGGGAGCCAAAGTGTTTGGCCTCAATCATTTTATCTCCCTCAGCTAGGACCTGCTCAAGATGGGCACGGCGGGCTCCGAGCTCATCTTCAAAAGCGCTGTGTTTGCTTTGGAGAATCAGCACGCTCGTCAGGTCTTTGCCATAATCCAGGGAGGAGAAAATTTGCTCCTTCTCCCTGATCCAGCTCTCCAGCTCTGTTACCTCCCACAGGAAGTTCCAGAAGCGGCGAGACTGCTCGAGGCGAGCTCTTCGCTGGGCAGCTAGAGCACAAAGTTCCTGGTAGCACAAGTCCAGGTGCTGCACCCTGTCCCTGATCACCTGGGGATCACATGGCTTATAGCCTAAGGAGAGAGCGAATGACAACATAAGTGTCATCTATGTCTATGTGCATCTATGTCAGAAGAGAGCAGCTTGTAAGTACTAACACATATTGCATGTCACTGATATTTATTATACTCTGTCCAATCCATCTTATTGTCAAGTATATCTGAGGAGGATAAGAAGAAGAAGATGCAGAGACGAAGAGGAAGAAGAAGAAGGTAAAGATGAAGAAGCATCATCAAGGTGAAGAAGAAGAATAAGAAGAAAAGATTTCTGTTGTTAGCCAAATTATTTGTTAGGTATTATTTGAACAGATAACTTCATAAAAATACCTTCTGCACACTTTCTCATGTTAATTTTTAAGTAGTTTTGGACTTACTATCTCCATTGGCAAATTTCAGAGCAGCAGCACTGGCATTCTGTACCCTCTCTGCCTGCAGAGCAATGTCATTCTCCAACAAAGCATGTTTCTGTAACAGGTCTTCCACTTCCAACAAGTGTTTCCCAAAGTCAGGAGAAAGCAGTCGGTCCTGTAGAGGAAAAGAAGCAACTTAATCCACTTAAACTTTTAATTTTTACTTTCTTCTTTTTAAAATCTATTTCTCTTACCTTCATCTCATCCATCCAGCTGATAATGTAGAGCATCTCCTGGAAGATCCTCTGCAAGGTCAGATTCTTATCCAAACGCCCCCTTCGAGCCTTCAGTAGGTCCTGCAAATAGTCCCAAAGACGCAGGACGTTGTCTTTTCTCACATCAATCCGTTTGGCATCATGGTAACGCTCCGAATCCAACTCCTTTGAGATGTCCACCAAGGCCTGAACACGCTCCTCGTATGCAGCAATGTCCGTCTCAATAGCATCATGCTTCTTTTTAGCTGCTTCCACCGCTGGCAGGTCATAGCCGAAGTTATCCTGAGGAGGAGAGAATGGAGGGTGGGCTTTCATCAGCTTTTTGCCACATTAAATTTGTATGACTCTGAAAGTAAAAAGTGTTTTAACATGGATTTAGTCACTTTGGAGAAAAATATGTAATTTTTTTTAATTATGTAATTTGCAGCAAATCCATCAAATAAAACTCCCCGGGATCCAAAAGTGGTACGCTTAGCTTCCATCCATAAACGGCATTAAAAATGTTGATTACACAGTCATCCCTCAGTAGACATTTCTATAATTTTTATTCTAAGTGTCTAGTTTATTCTAATAGTTTTGTAAATGTTACTATTACCACTACTTTCACTTTAAATACATGTTGAGTAAATTATTTTAATACTTTTGGATTTAGACTGAAACTTCAGAACAAAACTCCACCATGTCACCCCACAAAACATTTCATAACAGCTTCAGTTCAGCTGCTGTCGGTTTACCTGGGCCACTAGTCTTTGGTTCTCCACGAGCCAGGTCTCCCTCATGGCAGCCTTCCTGTCAAATCTTCTCGCCATCTGTTCCAGCTTCTCCTGTCTGATCAGCTCGTCTCTCAAGACACGCTCCCGCTCATTCTCCGCCCTTTCCAGACGCTCCCAAGCCTGCACATAGATGATGGGAATCATCATGAGGATTTGAAATCTGCGTTAGTCGGTCATCATAACAACTACAGCAATTTCATACTTTAAGATCTGAAAATTAGGAAGCTTTCCTCATTTTCAAAGAGTTTAAAAGTAAAGTTCAAGTTCAGAGCACCCCTCCTGGAGCTGGTACACTTTAAGTATTATGTGTAATGACACTACAGGGTAGATATCTACTAATACACCTAAGAAATCTTCAGCTTAGTTCAAACCAAGCTGTGTTTTCCTTTCTGTCTTAAAGTTCTTTTTTAATTTTCTTCAATAAAATGGCTTTTATGTTGTCATTTAGGAAAACACACAACAGGCTTGCAGGGGTAATTAATTTCATTTGTGTTTTAATTGTTGCCTCGAGCATGAACTTAGCTAAATTAATAAACTCTGTCCACCCAAGCAACCCCAAACCACAAAGATAATCTTCCTATTACAGTTGATCTCCTGTATTCTGATTCTGGTTTGTCTCCAAATGGCATCCAGGGATCTCACCCTATTGATATCTGCAACCAGGGCTCCCTCTTTAGGTGTGTAAACTCTCTGGTTGTTGGCTCTCATGCGACTCTGGATGGTGAACAGCAGCACTTCGAGGTTACCTTTCTCCTGGAACCTGAGAGAAAACAAGAAATTAAGAAACTGCACAAAAAGTACTACTGGACATCAGAGACTCAAAATGTGGTTTTAGGGTCAGGGTTACAGCTAGGGAAACCATTATGTACATTAGATGTCCTCAGTAAGACATCAAAACTAGAGTGCAAGTGTGTGTCTGTGTGTGTGTGAGTGTGTCTTAAGCTCCTGATCCAGTTTCCATTGTGACTATAATGCATTGAAGCTGTCACTGACTCACTTGGGTGGCTTCTCTACAGTGCGGTAGGTGTTGAAGGCCTGAAGCTGCTGCTGAACGCCGCTGAGAGAGTTTGCAAGTTTCCGGTTGTTCAGCACGACAATGGTCTGCTCGATCCACATCAACAGTTCTGACGACAGCGTCTCGTACTTTTCGATCATCTTCTCCGTCTCGATGGCTTGATCCAGAACCTGGAGAAAGAGCGATAAAGTAAGTGAACCGGGCAAACTCGCATAAAAAATGCACACCACCCTTCCAACTCACCTTTCCTATTCTCTTGCCCTCAACAGCGAGTTGTTTCATCTTGGAGAAGTAGTGGTAAAATGCCACAACGTAAGTGATGATGGACTTTTCATCTGGGTTCTCTGTGAAAACATCTATAAAAGAAAATGGAAAACAAGTCAAATAAGTCATTCCCAGCCAAACCAGAGACTATCACTGGTCTTCTTTCCAGGAAGCACAATGTTCACAAACAGTCACTCGCCTTCTGGGTCTAACAATTTGGTCACACCAAGCTTCTGCTCTGCAACGTTGAAGGCGTTCTGGAGATTGTGGATCGGATTGGATCTCTTTAAACTGTTATAGTCAACCAGATCAGGGCTGGGAGAGAAATATAGAGGGTAAGAGAGTATATTGCAGAGAGAGAGAGACTGAGCAGATGGATTTCATGTGTGTTTACACTTTAAAGCTGGAGAGAGTGGCTTTGCTATTCATCTCCCCTTACCGATGTTTGTGTATGAGAGCATTGAAGGCCATGCCATCTTTCCAGCTGGTGGTGAAGTTTGTGATGTTGATGCTGGGATATCTGTAAAACAGCGAGGAGATGTCACTGACTGAACAGGAGGAGGCTGCTGTTTAAAATCAGCATCTGGGTTTCGTCCCGCTTCTCAAGCTTTTAGTTCTGCAGTTTAAAAGCCTTGAAGGAAATCGTGTGCTTTCTCAGAACAGCGGCATCTATTTACTCAAAAGATCACACTTTTTTTTAAGGATCTTGACAGACATAGCGACATAGATTCAGAGAATAACAGCTATATGCTAATAATAGCTGGATGCTAACAACCATACTTCAAATGAACATCTTTTGGGAGATACATTTGTTTTAAAGAGACTGCTCCCACTCGTGCCTCCACACCAAACATGAAGACAGCAACTGATTTGCTTAGTTTGTAAGTCGCGGAAGAAGAAAAGAGCTACATGTGAACAAAGGTAGCAAAATCTGTCTACAGTGTCTTTTACACCATCTCTGTTAACTAGGCAGGGGGGATTCTTTTTCCCCATCTACTAGTTGGTATAGACATGATTAGAGTTACCAGTCTACTCATTAAACAAACATTGAATGAGTATATCCAAAAACATCAAACTACTCCTTTAAGAAATATTATTTATGGCTTAATTTAAAAAGAAAGGAACAATACACAGCAGCACATTTATCTACTTTAGGTACTACTTGGTTTATTTTATTTTAAATATTCAAGGAGCAAATAGAGGCCTTCATATTTGGTCATTTATTATATTTTTTCCACTGCTATAAAAAGAAGATTACTTTATGTTTCCATTGTGCAGATGGGACATTACAATGAACATTATATTAAAAATTGAAAGCATTTGTAAGTGTGCTTACTTATATCAATGGGGAATTGTAAGATTTTAAACTAATAAAAAGTCAGAAGCACATTGAGTTATTCCCAAAGGATAGTTGCAATAGTCTGATGATGCCAGGGGTCACATGTAGCTCTTACCCTGCAGTTTTCATCTGACACCAAAGAAGAAGAGCGTCCTTGGCTGAGCGCGTCTCCTTCTGGTCCGCCTGGCCCGTTTCCACAATGATGTCCTGGATCTGAAGAACAGCAACAAGCACAGCTGGATGGTAAATAATGAAACTTAACTAATGTGTCATGTTTGCAATCAAACAAGAACAAACAAGAAATCTGACTAATATTAATATCTTGCTAATGGGTTGCACCAGAAGGGAACAGTTTGTCAAAGTGGCACAAATATCACTATGAAATGCATCATTTATCACAGCTTTAAGAAGAAAAAAAGGGGGTTTTATTTGTGGAAAAGAAAAAAAATAATGTAAAGCGATACATTATCAGTGCTGCTGGCTGGATTCTCACAAAACTAGACATCGGATACAACTGATAGAAAGACGAGTGGTAATTATCGAAGTTCTTATTTTCCCACACAGTGGGCCAGTAATTAGAGCAGTGATGTGATCTGAGAGACAGGCCCTGAGAGAGGGGCGGCTAAATTTAGCCAGCTTTGGTTCTCCTTGGTTTATGCAGACTGAAAGATACAGACAGGACCGAGTCAACTCTTTTCTTTTCTGCTTCCTGGTCTTTTTTTTTCTTTTTGTCCTTTTGAAAAGGCTGAATAATGCAGCGGGCTATATTGTTTGAAGTAACATATCTAAAAATAGCAGAGTTGCTGTCAAATTAAAAATAAATATACAGCCACTCCAAGATGATAAAAGAGTCAAACAGACATGTTCTGATGCTTTGGATGCTCCTCTAGCAGCAGATAATAATGGCTGGAACCTGAAGGCATGGTTCTGAGGAAAAACAGATACTAACAAAAAAAAATACATAAAAAATAACACTGCAAGGCAGCCAGCTGAAACTATCTGAGGCTGTCTGTATAACACTGCATGCTGTATATGCTGTATACCCTGGCTTCACTTCACTGCAAATGTAAATGTGATTAGAATGTAATTAAGATTCATTTAAATAAAAGCAACTGCATGCTGTAAGTCAGTGGTAGCATAATTAGAGTATAGCATATGAAGTACAATAACATACTTGAAGTGATTGTGCTACTTATAAGATCAGCTAATCAGGTTTGATGAACCTTTAACATGCATGCTGAAAAAACATGAATATTACGTGATTGCTGAAATGTAATTCATTTTTTTTAACATATAATAACATAAATATAATGATATTTTTATGACGTTATTGTATGAATTATATACGCCTCTCAATTACCTTTCTGTAGTATAGTATACATATTAATGACACTAGTATTTTATATATATGAATATATAATGTTTGCTGCCGTTTTTTGCCTTCTCTGTCAAGATGATCTCACACTGCTTCAATAATATTAAAGTCAAGATTCTGGGGAGGCCAATCCATGACTGAGTGTCTTCTAAAGTGTATTTTTCTGGATCCTTGTCATGCAGATGGCATTTCATGGAGGATCCAAATCTGACCAAACATTTCTGTGTTCATAATTCCATCTGTTTAGACAAAGACCAAAAACCACTGGCTGAGTCCATAACACCTGTTATCACTGATTTTCAGTCCAGTTCTTGTGTTTCCAGCTTTGATTTTCCTCAGATTTTTAAGAGACACACTGCACACCATGCTGAGATATGACTAATAGCGCTTTGGGGATCATCTCGGTTGCATGAAAAAATATTTTATGCCTGTCAGTCTGTATTATCAGTGGCATTGCCCGTAGATTCAACTAAAGAAATGAGAAGCATTTATATGCTTTTGCGATAAGCTGCTGAAGACTGGTTCATCCCTTGAGCTATGTGCCTTGATTATGATTCATAGGTCAGTGTTAAGAGGCTTAACAGCACAACATTCCTCTGAAAATGCTCAGGTACAAAGACTGGACTGAAAATCCGAATCAGCTTTATTGGCTGAGTATGTTTACACTTACAAAGAATTGGTCTCTGTTTTTCTTTTCTTTTTCTTTAATCTCAATGTACACAGAAAGAATAGTCTAAAACAACATGACACAGACAATCACATGTCCTAGGTTTACCTGGAAACGCAAAATGATGGTCCAAATGAGTCCGAGGATGAGGCGATGGTTGCCGTCAACAATGTCATGGGAACCCATGTTCTCCAGGTGGACCCTTTGCTCTTTGAGGAACTGGAGAGCCTTGTCCACATTTTCCAAACAGTGGATACGCATCCTGCCTTTTGTTGGTTTTGGCTACAACGACCAGGACAAAAAAAACGATTTAAGGAGAGCATTTCAAAGAAAAATAATACACAGAATATAAAGAGGAATATAAACTGAAACAGAAACGTTTCTTACCAGTCGTTCACCAGACAGCACCTCCAGCAGTTTAATGAGCATGCGTCCATCCCGCAGGTCCAGGTAGAGGTCAGAGATGCGACAGTCATCCCGGGACAGAATTGAGTTGACCCATTTAGTGAAGGTCTTCTTCTGAACCGCCTCTCGCTCGTCTGATGAGAGCACAAAGTTAAGAAAGAACATGAGCCCCATGAATAATGCAAAATCCTCAGAGCTACAGAGGAGCAGCACTGGAGCTGGTAGGGATTTACAGTCTTGCACAAGGGCACGTTAGACGAGTGGAAGCCTGGGAGGCTGAAGGAAGAACCTGGCAGGAGTTACAGAACATCTGCAAATCTGCTCCAGAGCCACAGATATCATGCAAGTTAAATTAATTCCTAGTACAGGGTAAAGCAAAGGTGTATACTTCTGCTTCACTGCTGCTAAAAAACATGAAGTTATCTAAATTAGCTGGCAGCATTGTCTGCAGCCAGCATCCACTCAAATTGTTTCCAATTCAGCTAATAATGTTGTTTCACACCATACATCAAATCTGCAAATCAGGAAATATTATTACTTCAACAGCATAAATGACTATAAGACAATGAGACATTTAAATGAACTTCAACCCCTTCCAAATATGGGAAACACCTAATACTGAGACACCACCAGACCTAAATTCCATAGAAAACCATTGCAGTTTATTAAACAGAACTATTCCACTTCCCCCTAATTTATATTCCTTCACCAACTTTACTGTATTTTAATTAAATGTGATTGGCAGATAGAATTAAAAGACCGATCAACCGGGTGCAAAACACTGTGAGCACCAACAAGAAATGTCACTTCAAAGGAAGAATCAGGCTCTGGGCCTCCAGGCCTGTGCCCCGTATGCCGGTTCAGTAATCCATCAATATCCACCTAACAGAATCTTCATTAAACAATCAATCTCGTCAGCATGCTGCCCTTCTGGAGAAGACCTCCTCTGTATGACACAGCCAATTTTAAAGGGCCAGTCCCATTATCCCCACTGTATTTGTACAGTGCATCTCTTTTATTAGAATCCGAACAGCATGTCAATCAAACCATCCATCAAGCCTCTTAAAGTGCTGACAAACCTCAGAAACTGGCAGTTTTGACCTTTTACTTGATCATGGAGCAGATATTAGCGGTCACTTCCGCTTAAGCTGGTAAATAGCATGACAGCTCATATCTCTTCATGATTTTTCATATAATGGAGGCTTGGTGTTTGCTCACAAGGCAAAAGCTTTACTGTGACTATCAATGCCTCCTCAGACGTGATGCAGCGTATTTATGCCATGTGTTGTAATTTTGTTGAAAAAATCTCCACGGGAGATTTGCACGAGAGCTCGGGAATGGCGAGGCAGAAAGATGAAGATGGCACGAACATCGCACACTGAGAGGTTTTTGGGAGGATGAGCGCTGCCCACATGGTGACACATCACGCTCACGCAGACACGCGCGTCATATTAAAATGTACGGAAGATATTCCTCCTACTCAGCAGCAAAAATAAAACCAATTTTGATGGGACCATATGGCAGAAAGACCCAATGTACTACACTCTGTTTATTTTATTTGTGGCCAAATGCACTGTGAATGGAGATGTGGGAGGTCTGAGTGGGTGTATTGCTATAAATGGGCATTCAGTGTGTTTCTATAAGACTTACCTTAATGACCTAAAACATGACATATTACAGTGTCATTATTTATCTAACCAACTAACTAAGCAAAATGTAGAAGCAGTGTATTAAAGTACAGTACACGCACCACGATTCAGTAGCTTGTATAAGCACCTTTATCAGCATTAACATGAAGTAATAATTTTCTGCATAACTTTGTAAGTCTCTCACATCATTATAGAGAATTTTTAGCCAGTAATTCTTTACAATTTTGCTTCAGTTCATTCACTTTTGCACACAGACAGTATAAAAATGGATGTGGCCTCAGGGTTAGAAAAATGAAGCCTTCTGCCTGCATTTTGTCTGAAGGCCCCTAGATGGCGATGGATGTGGTTGCAAAAAGATTAGTGTTCCCATGGAAGTCTATGGGAAAGGGGCTTTCTGTCATGACCTCTGAGAACACTTTTCTGCTGACTTTACCGACTCAGTCACTCGTTTTAGGCCATACTAAATAAAAATAAAGTCTATTTTGTAAATTTTAGTCATACTTTCCATGTTTAAAATGAATGATCTGTGGTATGAAACCACCATTGGCTAACAAGTCATCAGTCACAAGCCATTATCCATAAATCACAATCTGTACTTTCTCATCACATCAATTTTTTCCCAACCAAAGTGATGATGGCAGAAATCCTCAACTCAAGGCTTCAGAAACATGTGGCCAGAATTACTCTTATACACTATGTGGGGTTGCAGGCATTTGTTTATGCATGTGTCTCTTAAGATCCCACTACAGCATATCAATCAGGTTGAGGTCTGGACTTTTACTGAGTCATTGCAGCATTTTAATTTTTTTCCTTTTTCAGTCATTCTGCTGTAGATTGGGATCTTTGTCCTGTTGCATCATTCAGTTTGGAGCAAGCTTTAGCAGTCGGACATATGTCCTCACACGTGACTCTAGATTACTTTGGTATACAGAGGATTTCATTGTTGACTCAAGGACTGGAAGGTGCCCAGGGCCTGTGTCCCAAAGTGTCACCCCTTCATCACCATGCTTGACAGCTAGTATGAGGTGTTTGTTGTCATTATGCTGTGTTTGGTTTTGTGCATTATGGCAGACATCTCCATGGTGGCCTTGTCTATCCAAAGGGCATTGTTCCAGACGTCTTCTACTTTCTTCACTTGTAATTTTGCAAAACTAAGCTTTGCTGCCATGTTCCTTTTTTTTCTGGCAACCCTTCCGAACAGCCCTTCAGGTTATTTACTTTAACATTTATAACAGTCTGACATGTAGCTTCCATTTTTTTGCAGTTCCTCTGAGCACTGGTTTAGAAAGAGGATGAATGGATGTTAATAAGTCACCAGTACTGGTATCAGTACCAGTACCAGCCAATGAAAAAGTAAAACTAAGATAAATGGACAAGAATGGCTGGATGGTCATCGCATTGTTAGCAGTTATTACCCCATGAAAAATAACCTAAATCAGAAACATTTGTACAAATTACTTTGCAGCAGGTAATCCATTCATAGCATAACCAAATACAACAAAGATTAAATGGATGTTCAGTGCATGAAATGATTTAAGCTATTGAGAATTTTATTATTTAAAAAATGGTCAAATTCTGCAAGAGTAAAAACCCCAGAGTCAAGTCAATTTAAAATTAAATCTTGCTTGGAATCACAATAGAAATTTGTAAAAGGATAACTTGATTTAACACAGAGGATTTAATTGAAGCTCAAAGACCTGGTGCACTAATTTAGACTGGATCAAGTAAAGCAGAAGGGTGATGCTTTTTGATGATACTGACCTTGATTTTACTCACAACTCAGTACAAATCCCCACCTCTCCGCTGCTTTTGTTTTATCCCACACATAGCTTCCTAAAGTTTAGATCAGTGATGAGACATTCTCTCCTCAAGTCATCCCAGCTTGCACCACATGACTTCCCTTTGGTATGCCTGCTGCAGATCGCCCTGTTTATTCCCGAACCCAAATACAGCTGCAAACCACGGAGTGCAAAGGACTGCATCCTTAAGGACTGGTGTAATAAATGATTCAAACACTGAGGTTGTCGAGAACAAGCAAAGAACAGCTCAAGAGGAGGAACAAAAGAAGAGCTAGTAGAGGGAAGTTGTTAAAGATATTGATTTAAAGGTTAAGAAGGACAAAGAGGGGGGAGACGGGGAGTCTGCTAGGTAAACCTGTCAAGAGGACGAAAGGAAAAAGAGGGTGAGTCAGATCTGAAAGAAAGTAATGGGGAGAGTGACTGCAGTGTTTCAGGTTTAGTCCAAAGAGACCCATCCAGGAGAAGAGACCAAGACACATCACCAGCAGCATCTTCCCTACTTTTAAAAACCGCCCAGTGAGCAACTTTGAAGCAGCAGCTCGGTCTTTAGCATATCAAAGAGAAGAAATCAGGCGTTATTGTACGTAAAACACAAGGTGCAGCGGAGTACTGTAAATAAATCATGCTTCATTCTGCTCCCTTCAGCAGAACAACAGCATGGATAACTGCGCCATGAAAAAGTAATGACAATTAAAACATGCAAAGCTCCATTAGTGGTGTCAGTGTTGATTTAGCACAAATGGTCACATCATTATCTGTCAGCAGCACAGAAAGCAGAGACACGCACACAAAAAGGCTCGAATAAAAATAAAAACTGTAACAAATCCTTTCTGAACTATTTGGAGTGCTGCCTCCAGAGGGGTTTAGAGAGGAGAGGACAATTACAGTGCATCCCTGCGACGTGCACAGAGTTTTGCCGTATCACTTCACATCGGGAGACCTTGAGAGGGGACGCAGCCCACATGGATGCTCCTGGCCATTTAGGAAGCGTGGGAGGACAACGGGGGAGGGAAGATAGGAGGGGAGAGTATGAGGGAGGGAAGCTGTTGTTTGCATGCACCCCACTGAGCTGTCTCCAGATGAACAGTTCAACAAGCTCAATATGACATAAGTGCTCTGTAAAAAAAAAAAAGCCCTCAGCCCTCTTTGGGAAACTAAGTTCTGTTTAATCCTATAAACTCAGTTAAGGTTTTTTAGAGCAGCAGAAAATTATAATTTCAACATGATTACTGACTCAAGATCTGGTTACATCTGTGATTTTAATATTCGAGTATTGAGTTACATATAAGAGTTTCTCTTTGCTGGTCTCAGAGTTGATTTACAATGTAATAAAAATTGGGAGCTTTTGCATTTATATCACAGAAAGTAGCAAATTACACCGAACAAAAAAAAGAAAGGAAAAAAATCAATCACATCAATTAAAAGTAATGAGATATCTATTGCAGATCCAATTAAAATTAATAGAGCCCTCTGGACATTTCATAGTCCCACAATTGTTAAGTGGTTAACTATAATTTACATTTCAGATGAAGACAAAAAGGACACCTGGGGTCAAAAATTACTAAGGAAGAAATCTAAAGTGCAACTGAGGGTATGAAACCTGGAGGGTGACTGAGACCAGATGGCTGTATAATAATAACAATAACAACAATAATAATAATAATAATTTAGTGTCACCACTGATGATTTTCGAGGCACTTCACTTTGAGAATATGAGGCCACTAAGCCTGCTGAATTATGACCTTCAAATATTATTTAAAGAATACACAATTTAACACCATGAATTGCTGATGGAGAGCAGAATAAATTTGTAAATGTAAGTCAGGGGTTTCATACACTTGAGAGTACTTAATAATAGAGAGCTCAAATAGAGCAGTTTGCTGCCTATGAGACTGTAACATACAGTTTATTGGATAAGCTTCAAGAGTACATGCTTGCTCTGGAACCTTTTACAATGACACTTCCTGCAGCTTTTTGGTTTCCAAGTAAATAAATATGGAAATAATATAACATATAGTTGCTGCAAGGGATGCACTTTTATTCTGGAGAGACCACTCACATAAGGAGAGGAATGTCACCGAGGACAGCGCTGTATTGATTTGCAGTGATCCAAACCATAACGTTGCATAACAGAGCCTCCGGACACCCTAACTCTACGGGTCATAGGTTTGGGTTTTCCATTTGCTTTTTGACCTTCTATATTTAACACGAGACAAAGATAGCATTTCTTCTTAAGTCCAAAAGTTTTCTTGGCTCTCTTGTTTCAAAAATAAGATGTCAGAAATAAGGCAAGCTCAAACTCAGTCACAGAAAGGAGCAGGAATCGGGACACGCCTCCTCTGATTACTTACTAATATGGAATATGTTGTATATTTGTGTTAAAGCTATTGAGATGTTTGTCTGCGCCATGTTCAACGACACGCCAACAGTAACATCAGCTGACGTCTGGTGGACTCACCAGGAAAAAGACGACTGGAGCACCAAAATCCATGATTTTATGAAACTGAGCAGGAGTTTATTGGTCATTAATTCAATTTTTGATTAATATTTCATTTTAACATTATTTATGTGGTTGAGCTTAAAAATCAGTGAAGCTAGTGTGAAATGCAAACGTATCCCAGTTTGCAAACTGATCAATCAAAGCTATTTGAAAGCATTAATGTTGGTGGAAGTGAAATATGAACATTTAAGTCCAGCTTATAAATATAAAACTGGCTGTACTAATAATTTGTGATACAGGCTGAGTATAACCTTACTGTTCAGCTGTTCGTCACCCTGCTGTTGCCATGCTATTAAATATTAAGTGTAAGTGCAGCAGTCATACTGTATGTCCGCTTTCATTTTTTTTTTCCACTGGACTGCAGCTGCATCTTGTCACGCCTGCGTTTTGTCCCTTATCCACCCTCCCGCCTGCTATCAGTGCAAACCTTACTAAACACTCCTCTGTTTCACATGCTTTTACTTTGTAATTTCTCGTCCACTCTTTGACTCCAGCGAAAGCCCGATGACTTATTCATGCTGATGGAGTTTCCCTGTATAAAGCTTGATCCGTCTTTTCCCACAGTCAGCTCTTAGTGAGTTTGGCCCAAAGGTCTTAGAGCACCCCGTTACATGACTGAGTCATGGCCCTGCCAGTTCCACCTGTCCCACAGCTATTATACTGTGCTTTATTAACAAGACTGACCAACACTTCCCTCCTATTATCACATATTTGTACCACCAAAAACATCTCTAAATGTTGGATTGGGCTAAAAGCAGGCTATACTTTGGCAGATGTATTCTAGGATCTAGGTGAGCAGGTTAAATCATTCATCAAGCAATCAGTCTCAATGCAAAAATAAGCTTTTTTTAAATAGATATATAGCTGTTTAAACATTGTCTATGTGGGATTTGGTACATCTACTAAAGCTTGACCTTTCAACCAGATTTCATCCTAAATATCTAAGCACTACAGTACTACTACAGATGTTTTTTAGACATCTAACTGACTAAAAAATTTAGCTTACTGGGCAAGTGGATTGTCTGAGTCTTCATTACATGTACTTGGCAACTGCTGAGCATCATATTAATGCATATTTGATGGTCCCAGGGTTTCTTGATGCAAGGTATTTAGAGCAGATGCAAAAGAAGCAAGTGAACTGTAAAGCCTGGCTCAAGCTTAAAGAAGACATTAAAAAATAATCTGAGAATCAATCCAATGGTGAGATTGTATTTATAATTAGAAAACAGCAGAGGATTAAGGGCTTGGAGAGAGGTGCACACACCGCTGGTGAAAACTAAAAGGGTTAAAGGTCAGTCAAACAACTCGGCGGCAGAAATACTTGACAACAGCGAGCATGTGTACATTTCAAAAGTAAACCAATAAACGTGAAGCACAAATCTTATTCTGCCCAACTGCAGTCTTGGCCAGATCTCCCTAATAGCAGGTAAATAGGAAGTAAATAAAATATCATGAAATGCATTTGGTGGATCAATACACATCTCAAGACACATCCCTGATTTGGGGAGGCTTCAAAACTTTGCTGCTTCACGTATCAGTTGCCTCTGCAGTCTACAGAATCAGTCAATACTTGAAATCTAGCAGAGGCAGGGGGAAAAAAGCATTTCCCCTCTCTGTTCCTGCATCGTCTCCTCCATTTTCTTCCACTCACTAATGCACTCCTGTCATCGGGGAGTTGGATAGCATAGTGCAAGCTAACAAAAATCCACTGTGACGGCAGACCTCTCTTTTAAAACCTTAATAACACGGGCAGGGAGAAGGTAAAACCATCAGAGAAATTGATTATTTTTTAACACCGCCAACGCAAGTCGTTCAGGGGGAAAGGAGGTTAGGAACGAAACGCACTCATACTTTGTACTTTGGAAGAGTTTATAAGTGGAAAGGGCCATACGGAGAATAGGTGGCACAATGACGGATATGTTTCTTGTTTATAAATAAAAAACAGGGCACATAAGAATGCGTAACAGTAGCCAGCCATGAATGGCTTTGGAGGGAAAAACATCACAACCTTTTTAGGAGTTTGCCTATGAATTATTCAAAGTCAAGTCAGTGAACAATTGGGGCAGTGCCACAGCTTCCTGGAAATAAATAAATTACAACCAAATACATTTAATAAAATGGCAACTGCTATGGAAGTTTGCACTTACTTGCTGCAGCCTTTTTCCAGTTCTTACAACAGGATGACAAACTAGCCTCACACTTACTCAACTCGCAGCTCGACCTCCCTGCCATCTCACCCCGGCCTAACAAGAAACCCAAGTTGGGTAAGTGAGGGGCATAATTGGAAAAGTGTCTGTGAGGCATAAGAGGGTGAACAAACACACACACACTCACACACACACGCGCGCACAGCTCTGCCACCAGGACCCTGTACCTTGCAGCTGCCTGAAGCGCCCGTCCAGGATGGAGTTGAAGCAGATGTTAGAGGTGCTGTAACTCAGCCAGCGAGCTCGCTTCATACTCTTGGCCGAGGAGGACGAGGAGGAGGACGAGAGGAGGAGGGGGGGGGGGCAGGGGTAGGGGTAGCATGGGGGCGAGAGGGCCGCTGACGTCTGGGAGTGCAGGAGGAGGACGAGGAGGAGGATGAGGAGAAAGGGGACAGCCCCGTGGGTGCCACGCCAAGCGGGACATGCAGGATGGTGCCATTCTTTTCCGGGTGGTGCTCCAGCTGCTGCTGCTGCTTGCAGGTGCTTCCCCCTGATGACTTCCTGCTCTCGGGTCTCTGGGCCCTGTGGACCGGCGGCGTGCTCCTGCTCCGGCTGCTGCTCACGCTGACCCGCACAGGTGCTTCCTTTTCAGGTGGCATGTAAGAGCGGCTGGAAGCCTCCTTGGCCCCTCCGCTGCTGCTCCGAATGGCTGTAGTCTCCCTGCTGCTGGCCTTCACGCTGATCTTGACCTCTCTGAGCCGGGGTTGGCTTATAGGGGCAGTGCGCAGCAGGCACGGGCTGCTCATCTTGACCCCCAAACAACAACAACAGGAACACACACCGCCTCTGGAGCCAGCAGAGGAGCTTGGCACTCCACGTCTCTCTTCTTCCCAGTCTCTTGGCTCTCTGTCCTCCTTTCCAGATCCCTCTCGCGTTCACTCCTGCTCCCTCCCTCCCTCCTCTTCCTCCTTTTACTTTTTCACTCTCCTCACTGCTGCCGTGGTGATGCTCTGCCTCCACTCTCAGGCAACACGAGAGCTCAGGCAGCCTTCAGTTCAGATCTGAGTGGTTTCTCCAGCTCCAGCCGTGCATACACTATGTTTCAATACATCCACGTGTTCCCACAAACCCCCTCCTCCCTGTACCCAACACTCCCACAAAGTCGTGACATCGCTGAATGTTAACTGTACACATGGAGAGGCAGTTATTTTTTGAGCCAATAAACCATCACAAAACTGAAGCGTATCTTAAAGAAACGTGCGTTTTCTAAGCCGAAGTAAGACGCAGTGTAAACTAGTGGATATTCAGTACGGCCTGTATGTTCTTTGATGGCTTGCTGAGAGCATATTTCTGAGCTCACAAGCTGTAAATCAGCAGCGGGTGTCATTCACAGCCTCTCTCATCTCTTGCTTCTCTTATCACTTTCCTCCCTCCTTCACTCTCTCTCTTTCTCTGACAGGAAACACTTATTGCATTACAGTAGCAGCACTCTAACACAACATCACCAGCACCCACACACAGAAGCCTTCATCACTTAAAGAGACAGCAAGAAAAGTAGTGCTTCTTTATAAAAAAACAAGAAAAAAAACATGGAAACCCAAAATAGGAGCCGGTATCAAACCTCTGGAATTTTTTTGAGTATCAAATATTGAAAACTACTCAGGCATGGGAGGAACTGAATCTAAGTTCAAATCACAATTTCGGTACTATTTATGACAAGTAAAAATTTTGCACGGATGCACCGATGTACTGACATGTGCCTGTCGGCAAAAAAAGATGGCTTTGATGAGAGAGACTGACGTTCATCTGCAAAACTGCTACTTTAATCATTGTTATCCAGTCCAGAATTTTACAGAGAATTCGCCTTCTGTGTTTGCCCATTTTTTCTGTCTGGCGCGTTCACTGCTTGGAGCAAATGGTTGCAAAATTGTTTGTAAATTTTGTAAAAGGAGGAAATTGGGTTAGACTAATGAGCCGCAGCAGTGAGAGAAGCAGCATTAACATGATTGAACATGATGACGGTAAAGCAGCTAAGTGACACCAGTCATCTGTGTTTACAACATAATTCTCCCTAAAGCGGTTTTCCTTGTTGGTTGGTGAGCCCAGTTTTTCCACACTGGACTCAAATTGTACACCCATGGCCTCACACGATGCCATGCATTCACGCATAATATATATTACACAGAATGTAACAGCCGGTGTGTGCTTACACAAAATCCAGTCACAAGTTGAAGTTGTCAGCTTTTGTGACAGTGATCAGCTTCATTGATCTGTATTGTTAAAGCCATTCTATTAAATATTTATTTTCTTATTATAGTGGGTCAGATTGCTAACTCTATATTAGCCCTCAGTTTTCTGAGATAAAAGGATCCTTTTAAATGTCTTTAAGCATATTTTTTGCTTTTATATCCTGCAGATGTTTTGGTTCAGTCGCTGCTGCCTTTGTACGACCGCCTGAAGTAGTAAATATTGGACTTGTGTTGGTCAGGTGGGTCCAAAGATGACACAGGGAAAAACTAATGTCGCTCAGTGTCTGCTGGGTGTCATTGCCCACTAACAGGTTTGTCATTTAAACTGTATGTGGTGATGATGTGTTGAATACTAGTGTATTTGACAACATTTAACATTTAAAAAATGCTTTCGTTCAAAGTTCATTGAGGACTATGTTTCAGTGTCAATATCATTACAATCTCTTTAAAAATCTTAAGCCCTTCCAGAAGTCCGAACTCCACAGAGATTAATTTGTGTTCTATCATCTCTCTTGTGCCCCGAACATGGTGTTGACCCTCCATCACTCCCCTTTTGTGTTTCACTTCCTGCTACCACAGGAACACTGCTATTTAAAAACTCAGAGCAGCAGGCCCACAGGTGGGTCGCAGCTTACCAGCTTAGCCAGAAATCCCAAAGATCTGTGCTATGGGAGCAAGAGGGACAGGGCAGCTGTCCAGATCAGTCAGACACTGGACATTCAGGGAATGTGCAAGTGATCCCAGTTATTTGCAGAGGGTGTGGAGCAGTGTCAGGGCTCAGCTGCTGGTTGGGTGTAACTGTTAGATTCATCCATACACAACAAACCCTGGAGAGTGCTAGCAAAAGCCGTGGAGTAAACTCAAAGCTGACCTGCGGTGGGAGTTTTGTCATTTTCGTAACAGAAATCTGAGTGAAGGTTACAGTTTTATTCAACCCCACTAAAGTTAAACAGGTGCTCACCCTTTACAGCTCATCCTCTGTGCCCTTCTCTTTCGCTTTTAAAAAGACTGTCATCTCGAAAATCTGTCACAGAGGACACGGCCTGTTTACTATGCAGGCACTCACCTGCGAGGGCCTTGATGCGCGAGCGCTCAAACAGCCTGGCAGAGCTGTTGTCATTGTCTAGTTCCTCATCAGAGAGGTCAAAGCGGGTGTTGATGCGGCTGTACTGCTGCGTGATCTCCACATTGTCAAAATCTGTGGTGGAAGTCATGGCGGCAGCCAGGGTGACGAGCGGGCGGGGGGACGGCTGGCGGCGTCCTCAGGTGGTCTGGGTGAAGAGGGAGATGAGCAGATGGAAAAAGCGGCAGGATGAACCCGGAATGCTGAAGGCGACCTGAAACAGAGGGCAAATACACAGAGCGCTGTCACGTTATGATTGATTAGGATTATAACACAGCTTTGGTCATTTCTAAGCAAATGATCATTTATTCTCTGTCCCAATTATTTCAGCTAGAATGATTAGTAGAAAAAAATCACAAACTGTATGTTTTTTCTTTAATATTTTCCAGAAATTGTCAGAATTTGGTGCTTTTACAGTTAACTGTACATCATTGGGCTGTTGGTTGCAGAATGTAATGTTAATTTACTGTATTTTAGGGACAATATAAAGGCAATTTTCCAATCTAATAGTCTAAATGATGTCAAAATATAATCTGCATCACAACCAGTGATGATATTTACAGTTAGTTGCCATCCAACTGATAAAAAAAACAGGAAAATTATGCTTTTATTCTGTAAGGAGCACTTTCTCTCTGCAGTTCATTTTTTTTGGAGGGAGGTTTGAGTTTCAATCTATACGAGGCTGTATCTATAACTGACACCAGAATTTAATTTGGGGCATTGATGTGATATCAGCTGCAGTTTTAGGATATTTTTTTGCACAAAAATCAAATGTATGGCAGCTTTCAAGCTGCCCACATGAGTTTCTGTGCCCCCTCCCCACAGTCTCCATTTTGTACGTGTGACTTTGGTCAACTGTCACAGCGCAGTGTGTCTGTGTATTCTTCGTGTGGAATGGCGGGTTGAAGGGCAACCACTCAGATAGCTCTATCTGGGTACAGCATAGCTCTCTTATCATGCCACACGGGGGGAGGGGAACCCCTCTGTACTGCAGAAACGTGACGAAACCGCCTTCTTTTGAATGATGCCGCTCACGTAGTTCGAAGTACGAACGTGTTCGTGTTTGCGTCTTTTTGTTGGTGAGAATAGTCATGTGAGCTGAAGTGAGGCGGGGAGTCTAACTTAGGTTAAAACTCCATTAGATGAAGCATGGGGTTAAAGAACATGCCAAAGTCCCCCTTTACAGCACAAATTAAGACAAATGCATTTTGCTTTTACTAACATTAGAGCTTTAAATGATGGCATCAAGGCTAGATTACAGATAAAGGCTATAATCTGTAATTTGATGATAATAATTGTAGTTTTTTATGTGAGTCTAAAGTTCACTAAAAACAGTAGATGCACTCCATCTCTACGAGATTATCATCACTAATGGCATTATGTTATTATAAGTGTAATACTTTTAACAGTTTAACCTGTCGCAGTCCTCAGTATTTCATATGATAATCAGTACTTTACATCTTTATAATTAGTTGAATATTACTTTAAAAGGTGGCAAACATATATATTAAAAAAACTTAAATTGTCTTTACTGTAAGTACCGTATTTTACTAAATGTACTTTGACACAAATTACAAACTACAGTGGTTTGTTTGTTCAGTCCATTCAGAGAAGAGGCCCTCAGTGATGCACAGTGATGGCATCCTACAGGTGTCCCTCCTCCTCCTGCTCAGTATCAGTCCTCAGCAGAGGGCTGTTATCAGCACAGGGATGCTCCACCCACCACTAGGGATCCCCTTATCACCTCGTGCACAACCTGGCCGGCATGACTGCACGACGCACTTCTACTGCACAAACCCTCTCTAACACGGCACACAAATTCATATCCACAAACTGTCACTAAGCTGTGAGAATCTAATCGTGTTTGGGGATTGACCGACCGCTCCATTCAGCTGCTGAACACAAATCCAAACATGTTTATACACGGTGATGCTGCAGTCAGTTCCATTTGGAGACATGCTGAACTCCTTATTATAGAAAGTCCACTGACAGAAAGGTCACAAGTTCTCTGCCTGCCACAGCATGTGTGTCTCAATAGCAAGGTGTCCTCTCGTGGTGTCCTTGAGTGAGAGGGAACACTCTAATCTACCTGCTTGCTCACAGAAGGTCACCCTGGAAAATATTTAAAAATTACAAATACATAGATGTAAATTGTGGTATGCATAAAAGGCATGTGTGCACTGTTTCGCTTCTTTTTCATTTTTCTAAAATGATTGCATTCTGTTTAAAGTTATATTTTCACTCATATCACTAAATTACTGAGTTTAAATATGATGGAAAATTGACACAGTTAAGTTCTTGCGCCTCTACAAATAAAGCTTAATTTGATTAAATCTTTTTTTTGGCTGATTGTGGATAGATTTCTATCACCTACAGTAGATAAAGACCCCAGAACATGTTCCTGTTGTATATAAATCATTCTTGTGACTGCACGCTGTGAGTTGGTGGGTAAGAGGTGCTGGATAATCTCTCCAAAGCAGTAAAATGTCAAGAGGGATGATAAGAATGTCAGCTGGAATTCCTTCAGATCCCCACATGTTGCATGACCTGGGTGCGTGTAAGTATATGCAACATGAGCTTGGACTTCTGTGGAAACAGCTCTGCATATAACGCCAGCAGAGGATCTTGGAAAAATCTTTAAAGTTGTGAATGAAAGTTCTACCTTTATGCTTGGCTGAACTTAGTTGGTAACCTTCCTGTTACTGGACTTACTGGACCCCTTTTTTTAAAATAGCAAAACTACACTGTGAACAAGTATGTCCAATGCAAACATCAAATCAGCACCTGAGTTGAATTACAAGTCTGCAGATCATTTTTCCAGCTGTAAGTAAATGTTACGCTGGTGCTTGCTCTGCACTCTGAGCAGAACAAAACATTAGCTGGCCATGCATTATTCTGAGCAGCACAGAGTCAGATGGAGAGGATGAAATAAGAGATGGGTGTGGTCGAGATGTGTGACCTACAGTGTGTTTGTGAAACTGTAGCAGCAGGAGCAACTGGACTGAGGAGAGGTAGGCCTGCGGTCCAGCTGAGAGTAAATCTGAGACATAAACACCAAGCACTCAGAGATCAATATGGAGTAAAGAACAATTACTTGCTTTTATATATATATAGATATCTCTCTCTCTCTCTCTCTCTCTCTCTCTCTCTCTCTCTCTCTCTCGATATATATATATATATATATATATATATATATATATATATATATAGATATATAGATATATAGATATATATATATATATATATATATCTCTATATATCTATATATATAGATATATGAAAGAATGAATACCGAAACCAAGAGTAGAGAGGATATCAATCCATAAAACATAAGCTAAAAGAAGAAGCTCATTTCTTGTGGTCAATGTTGTTTTGACTTCAACAGCACTGACTGTGATCCTGCAAGAGGTTAAGATGAATCGATAATAAACTATTCCTGGAGTGTGTTTACACTGAAGTCCCTGCCTGGCCAGACAGAGCCACACATGCTCACTTGTCCTTTTAAGGGGAATAAAGCTGAACTTTCTTTGAGCAGGAAATGTGCCATATCTTTGCCTTTCAAAGGGCAGCAGACTGCTTTCAATCAAAGGTGGAAAAGGCTTTGCAAGGTGCTTTAACAAAGGGAAAACTAGCTCACATGCTACAGTGGAATGTTTTCAAGCTTTGGCAAACATAAGCGATGGAATGTAACGAAATACATATTTCTGGCGCTTTTCTTGGGTCACTTTTATAGAAAAATAAACACTTTTTATAAAAAATAACGACAAGTGTATGAACCATGATGCAACTTTAGAGTGATCTCTCCTAATATATTGGACGTGAAACTAGTATGACATCAGCAGCATTAAAGTATTACCTACATTAAAGCACCGGTATTAATATGACAGGGAGCCCACTGGAGACACCTTCTGAGTACTTGTACTTCGGAAATGTCTAAGCACACGTTTCAGTAGCATTGTGATCCTTTAAGTGACGGAAGTATACTTGAAGTATAGCAGACTACTTTTGAGCTAAGTGTTGCTACTTTTAGATTGGTAAATTATCTGAATAGTTCCGCAATACCTTCTGGAAAGCGTACAGTTTTGTGCGCAATCGCGCGCAATGGCCTATTTCTGCGCAAATTTATAGACGCACGCCACCCTGTTTTACAGTAAAAGAAAATAAATTAATAACTTGGAAATTTGTATATAGCTTTATTATAACAATGTTTAGCGGTTTTATTAGTAAATATTATAACAATAATAAATCATCCAGAGCTTTTACGTTATTATTAAACATGACAGCCCGGATCAACAGGTACTTTGGAGGAAACTTAACCAACAAACAACTGCGAACAGTAGTCTAAATAAATGAACACGGCTCCCTTACTATTTGCACAAAGATCATTAATTTAATTTTGCAATGACACATTAGTTCTGCCTTCAGTTTACACTTACTTGCTTCTGGTTTTTCTTCTGTCCGAAAGTGTTTATCTTTAGTGTTCTTCCTGCCAGTAAACCAGTTATAATCCCATTGACTCAGTGGGGGTCCTGGTCAGAGCGCACAGAGGTCTCCACAGCTCGAGGTGGGCACAGTCCTACACTGGGGACTAGGGAAAGGGGCTGAAGGCGCCGCGCGCTCCACGGTCATTCCCGAAAGCCAGGCGAGTGACCCACCCTGCAGAGTTAAAAATAAAGTTGGCGCATCTAGTACATGATCTGTGCGCGCAGGGGACGGACATTCCTGACAAGGGCTGGTGACTCTAAATGGCAGAGACACTTCTGATGTCCTGTGCAACGCCTCCCACCCCCACCTCAGTGCACTCCACCCCGCCCAGAAAGGGCTCTAATCGCGCACACGGCAACCACCCACCTACCTATCGAGACCCTTTCAGAAATGCCACCTCCAAGGCAGAGAAGAGAGGCCTGGACAAGGAGAGTGGACACACCTGTGTGATGAAGTCAGAGTCTGACGAAATGACATAAAAAAAAAGAATAAAGATCATTTAGAAACCATTTAAGCGATATAACTGCACCGATATAATCTTATAAGAAACTTCATTAAAGATATAGCGCAACAGCATGTTTCTAACCCAGAAGCACTCGGAGAAATATGTTTGTTTGTTTGTTTTTTTAATATCACCTTTCAGTACAACAATATCCAAAAAGAATTTCATTCAGCACTAAAGGTAAATGTTCTGCTTGCTACATACAAGGTGACTAAAACTGAACACACAAGAGGTTTTGATGTAACAGTTTCTGTGTCATAAAAAACAAATTATTTGAAAAATGGCTAATAACAACTTATTAGCAACAAGAAGTATGGCGCTTATAATAAAATACATACATATCACACCAGAAAAACATAAATATATATATATATATATATTTTTTTTTTAAGAAATAAAAAATATGCAATAAAAAAACCAAGAAATTAGTACAAAAAGCTGTACGGAGGTTTGTTTCAGACACTGACAACATTAAAATTGCAATCTATAAGTCAAAATTTTGAGTTAAGCATCTCAAAATTTTGACTAACTCAAGTTAAAATTTTGCAATTAATTTTTCCTGCTGAAGTTTTATTTTCCTTCAACCTTCCATACAGCTCCTACTGCATTTTTCACTTGTCTTTTTCTTTGGTGCCTCAGGGAACAGGTTTAGTTGAGCTTTAGTTGCAGAGCCAACATTGTCGTTTAATGACTCCACATAACATGGCTTCATATCCAAATACACAAGACCCGGAACGTCTGAGAGCAGTCTGGCCTTTTCTCATCTTAGTTAAAAGAACTGTACACATTAAAACAGCAACCTTTTTACAATCCTCTTCAATTTTACTAAATGCATAAAAGGTTTTGTGCAAGCAGCCGCAAACAGCACTCCGAAAAACAGCTACATAACACATTCAACAGCATTTCAAACACAAGGCAAGAGAAACTAAATAAATAACAGGCTTCGGAAACAAGTAGGGGTGGGTGGGGGGGGGGGGGGGGCTTAAAAACTCACCTAATGCAGATTCGGGGTACTGAAAACTATGAGAGCTTAACCTTGGAGCTGGTTAATAGTCTCCATATTTAAAAGTCTCATCAGCACGTTGCATGTTTGACATGAGGGCATGAACCATCATGTTCTGGTTCAAAACTGATCTGCCCTCATGCCCTTAAGAGTTGATAATAGTCAAAAGGTTCCCAACTTTCCTCTTCCTTGTTTTGCTACAAAACTTTTTTTCCCCTCATGTTTTTCTGCAGTGAGCTGATTAACATTTGCAGCTACAAAACAACTCCTTACCATTCCTCCAGGTTTGCCTACATGGAGCTACTATATAATACAGTATATAGCTTACATATCTTGCTTTTCCATTTTTGAGAATTGCTAAGAGACATTTGAAATTCATATTCTGCTGAATTAATCTTATTGAATATGTGAGGAAATGCTGCAGGCACACAAATGCAGCAGAAAAAGGACTAAAGAGAAGTTTGTGAAAATAGTCTTATTTTGTTTTGTCTATCACTACAATGTGGGGGGGGGGGATTTTATTGTGCATGTGCGAGGAAGATGTACACTGGTGGATTTAAAACATTAACAGAACTGGCTGCATTTTTCAGTCAACATATAAGAGAAAGTAAACACAGGAGAAAGTGTCACTGAGGAGGTAAAATGCCTGCTACTCATCAGGGGGATATAACATTTAGAAGAGAAAGTTAAGTGGTCTCAACCTGAAAGCACCTAAAAGCAACTGGCAATAACTGTAATGCCAAGTCATTTATTTAAAAACATCTAATCTTTGGTAAAACAGTCTTGAAAATATTCATGTGCATGTACAAATATAGAAAAACACCAATATTTTACAAAAATACCTTCATTAAGAAAAAAAAAAAAGCTGCTTCAACTTTGTGTCTGGATACAAAATGTAACAGTGCCCTTAAAAAAAATCAAGTAAATAACATTTCAGGTGCAAATTCAAAAGACAGACGGACTCCGTGATGGAGAGGATCTAAGTGCTCGCTGATGCGTCTTTGCGCGTCCCGTCGATTTACGAAGAAAGGAAAGCGTCAAGATCGGCGATCACGGCTGCCTGCCGTCTGGCAACAGCGTTCACGAGACGGTGAGGAAAAGATGGAGTTCCTAGGTCCAGCTGAAAATAAACAGAAGAGGAAACGGAGATAACAAATGACATCCATGTAGTACAGCCTGCAAATTACACTCACCAGACACTTTGTTAGGTGCACCTTGCTAATTCTGAGCTGGACCCAATTTTCTTTGTGGAAAGAGTCAACGAGGTGCTGAAAACATTCCTCAGAGATTTTTGGTTCACATTGACATGACAGAGCGATGCCTCATACAGTTGCTGTAGATTTGTTAGCTGCACATCCAGTGAAACAGCCATTAGAAGATGGGAACACACTGCGATCATGAAGGGATTGACACTAAGGCCTCCTGAAGTGCGTCAAGGAAATATTCCCCACACCATGACACCACCAGCTCAAACCATTGATACAGGACAGGATGGATCCATGTTTTCATGTTGTTTACACCAACACCACCTGAATATTACAGCAGAAATTGAGATTCAAACCTGGCAACATTTTTCCATGTTTCTAAAGCCCAAAGTTGGTAAATCTGTGTGAATCTTTTGCTGCTGTACACCAGAGACGCTCTTCTGCATACCTTGGTTGTAACAAGTGGTTATATTTGAGTTACTGTTGCCTTCCTGTCAGCTTCTGGCCACTCTCCTCTGACCTCTGGCATCAACAAGGGATTTTTACCCTGAGAACTTTTTGGACCATTCTCTGTAAACTCTTGAGATGGTTGTCTGGGAAAATTCCAGTAGATCAGCAGTTTCTGAAATACTCAAAACAGCCTGTCAGGCACCAACAACCACGGCATGTTTAAAGTCACTTAAATAACCTTTATTCCCCATCCTGATACTCCGTTTGTAGTTCACATACCTAAATGCACTGAGTTGCTGCTATGCGATCGGCTGATTAGATATTTGCATAAATGAGTAGTTAAATAGGTATACCTAATGAATTGTCCAGTGAGCAAGTTACTCAAACACAGTGAAGTTACTTTGCTGAAGAAAACAAACAATGTGCAAATATAAAAATACAATTATGTTTTCATTATAAAGATGCATTCTGAGTGAAGTCTTTTGTCTGTGCTGTATCAGCTGCTCCTGTGGTAAACTTTAACTTCGCAAGAAACGAAGGAGGAAAAAAAGCTTCTACTCCATGAAACTAATTTCCCTAATAGTGATAGGCCTGCCAGTGGAGCCATAAAGTCATCCTGCTGTTTAGATCAGCACAATCAGCCTCAATAATCAGCTCGAAAGACTGTGATTTACTGGAAGTTAAAATGCATAGACTTCAACTCTGCTACCCTTCAAGTGGTTGTACTGCAATACACACAACTGCCAATCTATTAAGTATATCTATCTAAAAGCAATATAGTGGAATATAGAAGTAATTCACTGAAAGATGTCTTCGTGGTGTTTTAGCCTGATAAATAAAGTGGAGTATAATTCAGCAGCAACACAAACTGCAGCCTCCAAAATGACCACAAAAACAGAAACCGAACATAACCTTCACAAAGGTCGGGTTTATTCTTCTGCTTTATGTGGCCGAATTACTTTTGCACCCAATGAAGTAGCAAGTGATGCATGAGAGCCTGTGGATGTATTTATAGCAAGCATATTTTACCTGTAGCAGGTAGATGACTCTGGTTACTTCCTTTTCATTACGTCTAACTGGTTGCAGGATCCAGCAACTGGGCAACATCTCCCCACGGATGGCGTCCACACTGGGCCGAGGGAGAGACTCCTCAAACACAGATTGCATTGCCAGCACGTGCAAGCCACCCTGCGGCAGAGAAAACAATATCAATAAAACAGGTGCCGCACTCTTTTGATCAGCCGAGAGGCAAGTGTACACCGGCACCAACAACCAACAGCTGACACGATTTCCTCCACACCCACTGCCTCTGAGTCAGAGTGTTGTTTATGCTCGGTGACTTCTAAGCATGAGTAGTATCTAAATAGCATGTTTAACATTTTGTGGATGAGGAACGTCATGCTGTTAAATTGCTGTTTGCACTCCAATGTAATCCGGATTTTTCTTTGTCAAACTAAAGCGTGTAAATGCTGCACATACTCCCTGAGCCTTAGGATGGGGAGATGAACAGTAATCACGCGGGCCGGCTGGTTGATGTTAAAGCTGTGCTCACCTGTTTGGACTGCGAGCTGATGCAGCAGAAATCTCGCGGCTGGCTGAGGTGACAGGTGGACGGATCTGTGAGGATGTAAACTAAACAAAAATGGAGAGATACGTGAAAATGATCAAGTATAGTCGAGAAAAACCTGGAAATAAAACAACTGGGGCAATGTAATAAAAGCCCAAGACTGGAAATAGATTAACTACTATAGAAACAGACAAACCAAACAGCTCCTGTGCAAGGATTTTATTTGCAGTGTGATGTTTGAGCGCAAGGCTCTTTCTCAGACTTTCACAAATACACTAACGAGCCTACTCATAATCTTCACAACAAACCACACATGACACATGTCGCCCGTTTCAGACTTCCATCAGTTAAAAGGTAATAAAAATAATGCTCAAAAAATAAGGGCCTGCACAATTATCACAGTTTAACACCCAGCCAGTTAAACTGCAGGAATATCAATCTGTAAAGTGAAAGTGACAGCAGGTGCACTCCTGATGTTCTCCTCTTATGCTTCCTGGCTGATTTCCCTCCAGTTTTCCTTTTTGCTAATTACTGGTACCATGAGACGGTACCTGCAGCCCCCACATGGCTTTGATAGCTTCGATGCGTCTCCCATCACAGTCTCAACAGGCCACTTGTGCATGTTTATGCCCCAAACTGTCAGAAACGGACGTCACGAGTACATGACACCCGATAGTGAGACCTGTGCTTACAGCCCAGTACCGTGCATATCGATAGGCAATTGCCAGAGAATACCAGAACTGGCACCGGCGCCCCCTGAGCACATGTGACACACGTAAGTCTGGATTTTATTTCATATATTTTGATTATCTTCTTAGTTGTATTTCTTTCTTAAAATATTATTTTTTGAGCCTTTTGCCTTTATTAGATAGTGTAACAGTAGAGCGTGGACAGGAGAGCAGTGAGAGAGAGTGGAAAGACACACAGCAAAGGGCCTCGTGTTGGACTCAAACTCGGGTCGCTGCATCTTTATCTTCAATTCTCTATGTATATTTTAGTGTCTAACAGACTCTTGCTTGTTCTTTGTGATTGTGTATGCTGTAGCAAGACAAAAATCAATAAATAAAATATTTAAAAAACAAAGTCACATACAAAGAAAAACTACACTATAAACAAATCACGTACCTTCACTACTTTCTACTAGATGTTTTAATTATCCAGCACCAATTCTGTTTAATACTGGGATACTCGACTGGTGGAAAGAAAGTTCACTAAAAAAAAAAAAAAAAAGTCATATTCACGATACAGTGACTTGATACTTTTGTTTAAATTCTACATGCTCGCATAAAAAACAAAGAAATTGTACTAAGAATGAAAACTTGGAGAACAAGAAGCCAGCAGAAGTAAAAAAAGGCCTCGTGGTGGGCTGCAGGTATTAAATGAAAACACACTGCAGGTGTGAGAATGGAGCTGGCCGCGTAATAAAACAAACTTGGCAGTGATGAATGAGACCGTGCTGAACCACGCTGTAGTACAGATAGTTAATGGATGCAGATGCGTTCGCTGAGAAGAATTTGCAGGCTCTATTAACTGCGTAGCACAAAATATAAATAGTTTTGCTGTCAAGATAAAAGTGTAAATATTTTATTTTATTTTTAAGATTTGCTTTTTAGCAAAAGCACAAAGGTTTTTGCAAGGTAAACGGATTGCATAAGGTCACCTTACATAACCGTAATTCATCAGTTTTTCTTTCTGAGCAATGACGTTTAAACAGTGTTTTATTTTCTGAACTCTATTAGAAAATAAGAATCTTACTTTTTAAGATGATGTTTTAACTACTAGCATTATAACAAATGAATGGATAGAGAGGAATGAAGTTGCAAGAAATCTCTTGAAAATTGTTAGTTTAAGTCAAGATTAAATGTACTGACATTAAAACTGCTGCCTATGAGGATGTTGGCTCACCAAGCTGAGTGCTGTCATCTAGTGGTCGTGTCCACACTGAGCGGACTGACTGATTGTACATGTGGCTCTTGGACAGCTGGGAGATTAGGTTCCACAGGCTATCCGGTGGTCTGTCCAGCTCCCCAGCCCCCAGGAAACCGTGGACAGATGGGCAGGAAGAGGGTTTGTAGTATGCCTGAATTCCCCGTTCACCTCCTTGGTAACTGGGTAAAGACAGACACAGTTCATTTTCTAATAGCACATAAATGATTTTTGTGATGCAAATTGTCTACTTGCTCAAAATTATCCTGGAGCAGGCACGGAGGAAATCCAGAAAAAGGGAGATGGTTGGAGAATGCTCACCTCCAGCCTGCTGCGGCTTTGCCCGTCACCAGGTTGCCAAAATCCCCTGAGGCAGCCAGTCGCACCTGTCGAGACAAAATGTCTTATTCAAACTCAAAAAACAAATACCACTGAGAATAAACCCAAAACTTTTATAAAGGACAATTAATTATTGTGTGAATCGTTCAATGCAAATGCAAGATACTAATTAGAATGTCTCTCCTAGAGCACGTTTTTCTACAGCTGACTTTTCAGGTATATTACCTCAGCCAGAGCTCGACCTAGAAGACTGAATGTGATGTCCTGATAGGTTGTCGATATGGAAGACGAGGAGCCGACGGATGCTGTCCGCTGGCGTGTACAGGCCGGAGATGAAGTCATCAGAGGTTCAAAGCTGCTGGTCTGTTGGACATCTAATAAATCATATGATATCATTAGCACATTTAGATACAGAGGATGTAAAGAAGAGGGTAACGAAGTGGTGACAAACCTGGGCAATAATCTCATTTATTAGTCGCCATATTTAACAAATTGCCAAAGCTTCCAAAGAAGGCAAATGTAAACCCTGAAATAGCAATGATTCATCTGGACGTCTTACTGAAATAATAATTAATCATGATTATTGCCCAAATCTGTTTGGGGTTGGTGATTAACTGTCCTGCTGTTACCCTGGGCTGACAGCCACCCTCTCTGTGTCTTCACACTCTGTGGAGCACAAATAGGAGGACGCATCCCAACCTTCAGCCCTTCATTCTTCATGATCTGGACAGAAGAAAAGTTGAGCCTTTTTAGCTCAGTCTTAAATCTCAGTTATTTCAAATCTACTGTATCATGTAGCATTAATATACAGACCTGTCCTGTTCGAACTGGTCTGTTGCCCTGCTGTAGTTGGGTGGTGTTGCCGCTGTTGTACCCTGATGTTGGTCCAGAGGAAAGACTCAGACTGGATCCTGTGCACAAAGTGCTGTTGCTTATCCTTGTCCGATGCCTCAAGTCATCCTGTCCGGCACAAGTCACCTAGAGTCAAGTTCATACAGACTAAACTATTTATCCAAACATTTACAACAACATCTAAATGCTGCACAGCACACAGGATCCCCTCTATAGTCACTTTTATCATGATAAGATGAAGACCCTGGAGTTCACTGGCTGGGATCTTTAATTATTCTCTGTGATATGAGTCTGACTGACCTTGTCTTCCTGAGATAGGGCCTGCTGCTGTAGCCTCCTCTTCTCAAGCTCAGTCCGTTCTCGCAGTCGTTCTCGTGCCTTTGCGATCTCCGTCCTGGCTTCTTCCCGAGCTCGACCGTAGTCGCGCAACAGCTGCTCAATGTCAGATGGATACTGGCTTTCTTCCCTTGGAGCATCTGGCATTCTTCAGTAAAAACAAATAAGAGCCAAATAGATTTTCTGTTTATATCACTCCTGAAAACCTATGCACAAAATGTGAGATTCAAGGAGCCGTTGTGCTTTGATTTTGTGAAACTCAGCATCTCACCTGGCGCTCTCTATCACTTCTTGCCGAAGCCTTTGAAGATGCTCTTTGTGCCGACTGGGCACTGCAGTAGATGCAGCCTCCTGAGGACGGAGGCGAGGGTGCTTGCTCGGACTCAGGCTACGAGTTCTCCGGCAAGTCTGGAGGCGCTCCTCCCTCTCCTGCCTCAAACCCGCAATACTCCTGCGATGCCTGAGGGATCAAATTAAAAAAAACAGTAACGTCAATGAAATCTAAGAGAAGACCAGTTTTAGAAAATATCAATGTATCCGTAGTATCAATTACGAAACTGTTTTATGTTTCAAAGGCTGGCATTGAATGTCAGGTCAGAATATTATTATTATTTCTTTTGGATTTTTTAATTAGGTATTTCCATTTTGGTGTGTATTAAACATTTTAAAGCAAATCTTATGTCATAATAGAGCATTTGTGTCAACTGTATCCTTACACATCATACAGCTGCTGTTTTGTAGAAGCAGAAGCTGGCGTCACAAGCTCTTCTTTGGACCTCGGGGACAACATCTTTAGCAGTGTGTCCGTCTCTCCCAGCCTGTAATGAAGCTTGGCCTCTGCCAGCTCCACAGTCAGTGGTGTCGGGTTCATGTTGAGGTTGACCGTCGCCATCACCTGCTCTCTCTCCTGTCGCAGCTTCACTATCTCCTTTGCCCTCCTGTCGCTCTGCGCCACAGATTCTGCATTTGAACCGAAGCTCCCGGCTTCACCCCATTCGGCACACTCTCTGCGTTTGTTGTGCTCACTGGTCACAAATGTGGTCAGGTTTTTTGAGCACTTTGACTGTTGCTGATTGACCCCCGACCAGTTGGTGAACTTGTTGTGCATAGGCAGGTCCTCTGGGACTCTCTGATTATCTTGACAAGGAAACACATCGCTGACAGGTTCAATGTTCACGAGCACATCTGTGTTGCATTCACTGGGTGCTAGTGACATTATATCATCCTCTTGAGGTTGACTGTAGTTAAAATCCCCAGCATTAGATACAAGTCTTCTGAAGTCTGATGCCTGCTGTTTGTGTACATCGGTCTGTTTTAATGTGGGGGAAATGTGGTTCTGCAAAATTAAACCATTTGCTGAAGTAGGCGTCCACTGCGGGGATGCCACTGGCCATTTGGACCCGAGCTTGTGGTTGTCCTTGTCTTGATAGTTCACATGTCTCCCATCAGAGTCTGCATATGTTTCCATTGATGGATTTGGACTTGAACAGCACTTATCTAATCCTTTGGAGCTTGTGCAACTAATTTCACTCACTTTCTCAAGTGATACTGATTCTAATTTGTCAGAGGAAGAATCACAATCCCGTAAGGACATCCGATTGTCATCCGAAACAGAAGGAATGGTCATGCTGTCATCCTCAGAGGGATGGTTTGTCTTTTGAGCCTTACATTTTGCAGAACATGTTACCGACTGTTTACCCTTGAGCCTCGTGCGTAATCTTGCTCCCACTGTAAGTATAGGAGATGACGCACGGTCTGTATATGCGACCATTTTCTTCAGATGAGGAGATGTGAGGTGTGTTACTGAAGGGCTGTGATTTTCTTGGTAGCAGATTTTTGATGACCTATGGGTGATTTCAGGGACTGCAGTACTTCTGCGGCCCAGTGCTTCAGAGACTCGAGACGAAGCAGACCTTACACGCCTTTGACAGTCAGCTGCAGTCTTTGCACAAGCTGTTTTGAGAGGGTCATTCGAAGGCTGTGAGGAAACAGAGGTGTTAAACCTCAGGTCAGGCATACTTTGCATCTTTTCAGCTGTGTTAGATTTTGTTTTTACCACACAGTGGATATTTTTGTCTTGAGAGACACTCACAGCATCAGAACCAATCACTTTGACTATGACATTGACTTCATGAGATTTAGACTTCTCACTGGGCGACAGAAGAACAGCAGCTTCCTTCACTGCTGGAGCTACAAGCCTCTCAGTCTGGATCCCAACATCTGCAGCCGTCTGAGTTGAGCAGTCTCTCTTGGCGCCACCATTAGACTCGACGTAAGATGTGCTAAGATCTGAGAAGTTAATACTCCTTGAACTCGAATTGCGAACTTCACCTGTCCTCATTCCCTGGACGTCCCCCAGCAGGTTCGAGGTGCTGTTGATTAACTTAGAAATGTGAGCTGACATGCTTTCCATACTGGCCCAAGTTGGAGATTCTGTGATATCCACCTTGTTTTTCTGCGACGCGGGTACATCTGTGTTGCTCCTTTTGTGACGATCTTTCCTCTTCAGAGAGCTGCAGTTCTTACCGTTACCCTGCGCCTGAAGCTCACGCTCAGTCTGAGTACTGTGTTCGCATGTCCTCCTTTGCGCGTTTGTTTTGCTCGTCTGGCACTCTTGCTCAGATGAGTAAACGAACATGATTTCATCCACTCGACCGGAAGCGTTACCAGGATCGCCACGAACACTGTTGACTGAAGAACCGCTGTCTGCTGTCAGATTAGCAGGGCAACTGCAGATATTCGCAAATGCCTGTTGACAGGGTGTAAGCTGAGATGTTTTAGTTGCTTGTTCTTTATAATCCTCCACACTACTTAGAGTACTGGAGAGTCCCTTATTTGTGGCATATGTGCTAAGATGAGAATTAAATGGAGAGTTCTGCCCATTCAGACCATTATCGACACTGCAGCACCTTGTTATACGTTTCTCTGAGCTGTTTAAAAGTGGAGATTTACTGGATAGGTCAGCAGCACTTCCAAACGCTGGGTTCTTATAGGAATGTTGGCCTGAGTCGTCTTCTTGCCACTGGTGAACGTAAGGGTTGATGTCACTGGATGCAAAATGAATAGGGGAATCTTGAGACTTTGGCATATGCTGTGGCTCCTTTTTGTTTGCATACGGGCTAATTTGTTCCGTTTTCTGTGACACTGACCGAAGAGGTAAGGAGTGTCTTTTTAGCGTGTAAGCTTTACTAAGCTTAACGTCGTTTTTGCCAGGGTTTCCATGGGAAAAAGTCTTCACGTTTGATTTGTTTGCTGCTGCTAAAGTAGATTGTCCTGCATTGCTTTTTCTTGGCTGCCTGACTTCAGGTTTGACATTATTCTGAGTGTCAAGCTTGACCCATTTAGATGCCAGCCTGCTGTGATGCATCCTAGTGGCGGCGTGGTCCTCCTCATCCTCGTCTGATGACTTAAGGGAGGAGTCAGAGGAAGATGTGGGACAGGTCCTGATGTGAGACTTTCTGAACCGCTTAGTTTTGCTTTTTTGCATCATAAGAGTGGAATTTCCTAGCATGCCCCCAGTTGTGCTTTTCTTGGGCTCTTTGGCGATTACAGGTCTAAAACAACTTGCATTTTTAAAGCAGTTTTGCTGTAGCATTTTAGATTTTGACTCCGCTGTTACTGCTCGATTGTGTGGCACGAATGGTTGGGTCAAAGTCTCTTTGTCACTTTTCATTATGCAATCTCCGCTGCTAATGATTTGAGTATTTTCATTAAATTTGGGATGTGACTCAGATAAATTTGGGGGTTTGTTTTTGCAGCAGCTCTGAGATGAGTTATCGGAATCAGTCTGTCGATAGCTGAACTCATCCTGTGCTGTGACAGAAGGTTTGTCTCCTGTTGTGGTGTCTCGCTCAACATTTACATCATGCCCAGCCGATCCTTTCATGCAGACATCCTCACCAGGGGGTGTGTTCTGGTTGCTGTAGCTTCTGTCTGCTTTAAACTGATGCAATCCACCACCAGGTAATAACTTCATGGCTCCAGATATTTCGGCACTGGTTTGGAAATGTTGAATCATCTTTGGCGAGTTTGGTTTGGGTGAATAATCATCTTTATTGACAACGTTTGATGAAGTTTCCATACCAGTGCACCCCATAGCAGTACAGCTACAATTCACTTTTATGCAGTCAGTGGTAAAAAGTGTTTCAGGGCTTATTTGGTTAAGTTGTGGGCATGTCTGCTTAGCATTGATAGCTGGGGGATCTGTCTGGCTGTCCACTTTTTTGGAGCAAATATCAGTAATACCTGGATGAAGATTAGCTATTATTTCATGTTTGCCTGCATCATTAATTTGTTTTCGTGTTACACAGGCATCACTTGCTGACAAAGAGTCACCAGTGTGCTCGCACCCTGCCTGGTTGCACAGAGTCAGACTTGAGTGGATATTTGTAAGTGAGTTTTGGAAAACACAGGGGCTGAAGACCTGCTTGTTTAATGTTCCATCAGACACGCTATGAGCGCTGTCAACTGTTTGCGTCACTTCAGTACATACAAGCGTGCTGCTATTCCTCAATTCAGCTGGCATAGCTGAAGCCAGGTGCTCACTTTTATCCACCTTATTTTTACTTATCAGTAAAGTTTCCAGTGTAGGATGTCCACTCAGGTTTGTTCCTTCTTTCGCTTGATTACTCCTTTCATCTCGCAGATGTTTTGCTGTCCATCTACATTCATTACTGTTTGAAACAAAATGACTTGCAGATGATGACAAGGCATTCAGACTTTGACTCAAGCTCTTCCTGGCCCCATCACTATCCATCAATGACAATTTCATGTGCTCTTTCACCACTTCTGCGATTCTCAGATCAATAGCGTTGCAAATAGCATCTGACTTGCATATGTGTTCTCTCCTTTCCTGGTTTTTTCCATGGTTATTCACTCGGGCTTCTCTCTTTTCTGTTTCTGCAAACTGTTCCTTTAGCGTTACACCCCCCTTTTGGACTACTTTATTATCGCCAAATGAAATACTATTCTGTGAATCTTTTTCATGACTCTGAAGCCCAAACTGAGAGTCCTCAAAGACGCCATGACTTGGTTCGAGTTTCCCACTGCTGCAATCAGATACTGGCAATGCAACTGAAGACACTGTATCTTGTGTAACGCTGCCAACAACACAAACAGAATCACATCCTCTGCTGCTCGTTTCTACTGCAGGCTCTTCTTTATTAGAATCACCGGTGCTATTATTGTCATCAGGGCAAATCTCCTCATGGCTGTCACCTGATGCACAGCAGAAGCTTACCAACTCTCTGCTGTCCCGTGTATTTGGTATCTTCAAGCTGCCCATAAAAGTATCTTCTTTGTCTTTGTTCCTCTTCCTGGAATTTTTACAAGTTGATTTAACAACTTCCTGCTGTAGTGCAGTGGCCTGCTCAGTGTCTTTGATTCCATCCCTTAGAAGAAATGCATCTTCGGTATTTGTAAACTTACACTGCTGTAAATCTCTCACCTTTTCTGTTCCACAATCTAGACTGCATACTGTTGCCTTTTCAGTAGAAGGTTTTAAGGGACCTGCAGCTTCAGGCATCTCAGCCAGTACTTCACGTTGGTCAGTAGGATTTGTGGAGAAATGGATTACTGACTGAGACACTGAGCTGCACATTTCATTGTCAGAGGACACTGTAATGTCAGCAAACGTCATATTGGAGGAATCTGCAAACACCTGAAGCAAATTTGATGTTGTTTGTGTGGTCTGGGACATTTCAGTCTCCATTTGATCTGATGAAGACGCTAGACGCTGACTGTAACTGAAATTTGGAGTACCTGTAATAGGTCGATCTCTCATTTTTGCGGGTTCTCCTAAACACTCTGCACAACATCCTACATCTTTCTGATTATCAGACTTCAGGGCATCGTCTGGTGTTGTTAGCGCCTGAAAGCCCCCCAAAACTTCAAGGTCGTGTTCTTCCACGTTCATGTTTACACCTTCAGTGCTAGTGGACGTAGAGCTATGGCTTCTAGATCCAACCTGAGAGCCTGACAGATTCATACTTGTCGGACTGGGACTACTGCTGATGATCTCTGCGTGTCGGAACATCATTTTTCTTTGAAAAGGTAGAGAATCCCTCTGCATCCTGGGACTCTCTGCTGCATCCGTGGAGGACCAGGCATCAGTGAGAACCAGCGCGTTTTCTGGCTCCCTCACACTGCAGCTGCTCAGAGAGCGTGGGCTACTGGTTAAAGTGGCCTCCACATTCCCAAAGTCCTGAGTTAATTTATGTACAGTGTCTCTGCCGCTGGAATCTGCTACTAATGAGCTTTGAGAAGAAGGCTTCGTTGTTGTATCAATTTGTCTTGTCTTCGGGGAGCTTTGATGGCTCCAGTATGCCTCTGTTGGGATTACGAGAGTTTTCTGACGGCTGTCCCACTCAAAACTGGTCTCTGCTGTCTTATTGTGCAGCTTGGATGAATCAGTGGAATCCGTCACCAGTGAGTAAGTTGGTACCAGTGTCTGGCTAAATCTCTTCACTGTTGAGAATTTAACAGTGCTCTCCAAAGTGAGTGAGTCTTTAGACATTTGACTGTCTTCACTCTCTGCTTCGCTTTGAGCTGCATCCTCGCGTCTCAGCTGCTCTGCTAGAGCTGTGGCATAAGCAGAGGACAGAGAATCAAGAGAGAAAAGGCTCTCGCAGTCTGATGTCCCATCGTCTCTGACTTCTCGCTCTTCCTCCCATCCAACCAGTCCCTGCTGCTCATCGATCCATCTACTAGTCTTGTTCATCAGAGCCTCAGTACTATGCCACCGCCTATGTCGGATGCTCTCAAAGAGAGTCCTTTGGTCAAGCTCCTCACACGAGACTGTAGTTTTGATGGTACATTTCCTTTGACTCATTTTGGTGTCTCTAAGGCTCTTGTCTCTTCTTTGTCTCCAGTGAAATTTACTTGTAAATTTTCCAAGCGGCTTAGGCAGTTGTCTATTCACACCTGAGGGAGGTTTTCTGAACACTCTGGACAGAGCTCTTTTTATCCTGGGCCCAACAGAACGAGGAAACGACTTGCTGATGGTTCCTAATCTGCTGTTATCTGCATGACAGGATGTTTTCTCATGCATAACAGGGCCATTCTCAGAACTGGGTTTGTCTCTGGATGATCCTTGAAATTTTTCCTTGCCGACTAGCAGCAAACTACATCCAAGAGGCAACTTCTGTGTACCCGTTGATTTCTGGTCTGACCTGTTCTTAAAAGACAGGTCTCGGTTCGGAAGCAGAGGTTTCCTTTCTGGCCTTTCCCGGCAGAGCTGGGTTTGTGGTTCCTCTTTGGCAGTCTGTGTGATCTTTTCAGGGGAGGTTACTCCATTCTGGCGGGGCTGATTTTGCTCTGAGGAGATAGAACCAGAACAACTTTGGGTCCTTTCCCGAGGAAGACACTCATCCGAAACCCACTTCCTGCTACCAGTGCAATCGGACGTTGTGGGTGAATTTAAAGTCAGGTCTGTGGATCTGTTTCTCTTGAGGAAGTGTCTGTTGGAGAAGGAGAAAAACAGATGCTTTAACAGTCAAGACCTAAATAATTAAGAAAACCTGAAAAACTGCTTCCTGAATCCTCACCAACAGATTTTACTGTCCCCTTACCTGAAGATAGGTGTGTTCTGTGGGTAGAGTCGGGACAAAAGATCGGATGAAAACGAGTGTCTACGAGAATCAAACGGTCGTCCTTTGACCTTTGAGGGCGATCCAGCCTCAGGAGATTCTGGGCTGTCTGGTCCTAAAGGCAGAGTCTTTTCCAGCTGCTGTAACTCTTTCTTTGCTTCCAACAGATGCTGCTTGCTGGCGATTCTCTCCAGCTGGTAACGCAGCCTTTTGCGCCGAATGCGGCTCTCGGCCCGGCAGAGAGCGTGATGCTTTAGCAGTTCATCCTGCACTGCCTTCTTCCTGGCTCTTATCACCTGGGATGGACAATCCACTGAAACATCTTTCTGATCCCTGAACACATGGCTTGTTAACCTCTCCAGCAGGGGTGCAGGGAGGAGGTCTGCTTGAACTCCAGACTCCTGAGTGATCCTCTGCTCAACAGCTGTCAGGCGATGTTTCTCCTTCAAAATCCACTGCTGGACTGTTGATTAAAGACAGAAAGTAGGACATTTTGAGCACTAGAAATCTCAATCAATATGACTTTTGGCATGTCATTTTTTTTTTTGTTAAAACGATGCAGAATTTCAGCTTGGATTTTGAATAATCCTTGTGTAAGTGATGAAATGCAAAGAGTTCTCACTCTCAGTGTGCTGCTGTTGGAGGTAGGCCTGCTCCCTTTCTAGCTCTCTCTCTGCCCGTCTCTGTTCAGCCTGAATCTCCTGACGCAAACTCTCCACGAAGCGTTTCTGCTCCTCCACACGGTGCCTGGCAGAAGGCTCCTCACCGGGAGAGAAGCATGCACCCACCTGCTGTGGGAGATTCACTTCTTTGACACTACAAAAAGAGACGCATGACACAGATGATGCACAGACTGAGGAACGATGATGAAATAAGAGAGAAAAAAGACAACCAGGGAGAGTAAAACGATCATTTTACCTCACCTATGTGTAGCTTGATGTCTAGAATTATACAGTTTGGTGGCAGAGAGGTTGAAAGTAAAGGATACTGTTGAGTTCAGCGTCTCAGGAGTAACTAAGCAACCCCTGAGCCTGAATCGTAAACAGCTAACTGGGATTGTCACAAGGGTGGGGGCTAATGGAAACATGCACTCCACCAAGTGGAAGGACTTATGCATGAATCTACAGGAAGGACACTGGATTTGTAATTCTTAACAAATATGAAAGTGGGGACAGAAAATACCTGTTTTACCCACATATATTCACAGAGTGGGAAACATTGCCTTAAAACAGTATTTACCTGTTATCAGGGGTCACAAGGCAAAGGTCTGTGTAGGTGCAGGTCATGCCACCTTCACTGGCCTTAAAAGAAAAATTTATATTTTAGTGTTTACAGACAAAATAAGAAATGTGCTATTATGAGAATTCTCGGAGAAAAAGGAAATTCTGTGTATCATCAGCATTCAAGTGTATCACCCAATCATCTGCTCATCATAAATATTTTCATGATTGTCATCCTAATCAACAGCATCACATTCGTTTTGGGACGATCAGCACCTACCCGCCTGCGTTCCCGAAGGACAGCTGCTTCAGCCGGGTGGTTGAAGCGGAACTTATGCACTCCTCCCAAGGTAATCACTGTCCCTGGAGACAGAGACAAATCTTTCATCGTGAGCTGTGCTAAACCCATGGCATTGTGTTCATCTAAGCTGTGTGTGTGTGTGTGTGTGTGTGTGTGTGTGTGTGTGTGTGTGTGTGTGTGTGTGTGTGTGTGCGTGTGTGTGTGTGTGTGTGCTGCATTTTTATCTTTAAGGTAACTCTGTAAATCTTTAGGCATATGTGCATTTATATTTTTATCAGCTTTGCTGAATGTACATGTGTGTCGAGAATGTCATTTTTTTCCCTGCTTATTTGAAAGACAAATTGCTCACAGCATGTTCTTTTGATTCTTGGATGAAATTCAAGTTTCGTTTAAGGCCGGCATTAATTAAGCAAAAGGCATCAACTGCATTTAAAGTCATGAATTACCTTTACGTCCACCAGTGCAAAGCAGTAACTCACCAACAGCTGATTTACAATATCTAAATAAAAATAATCAATCAAAATCACAAAATTGAACTCGCACGGCTCAAATCCAACATTAAAACATGCATTTTTTTCCTCCTTTTTGTACCAAGATAACCAGCTTCTGTCACATTATCTGGGGCAAACCTGCTGGGAACCAAAGACAGTATGAACAAAGTGCTCTGCTGAGGACATGAGCTGACCTTGAGCCAGTCTACAGGACTCTGTGACCTCTCTGTCGTTGAGCAGGCAGACGCAGCCCGGCACTGGTCTGAGCGTCACCACACCCCTGTGGTTTTCAATCTCACAGCTGGCGCTGCCCTGCAAGACTACACACAGAATGCAGAAATGTTGTGACACATTTTGATTTAGAAAGCTGTACTGTTGCTGCTACTCAACTGCACAACATTTACAGCGTCTAATGCAACATTTAATGAAAAGGGGGCTTATAATAATGTACTCTGCACCTTGTGTGCAATAACCTACATGACAAACTCAATATTATAAAAATATACTTTGTCTGTATTGTATCATTTCTGTTTCCAGACCTCTTATCGCATGGCTATAAGAGAATAAATAAATACCTATTTGTGGTTCTTCAAATTGGTCCTGAGGTCCAATGCGGGTAACTCCTTCCTGTAACAAAAAATATATTGTGAACATGATAGCTCTAATCAAAATCCACATACAATACGACAATATCTAAAAAACAAGCAAATATTTTGACACGAAATCTTCCGTGAAGGGGTTTTAACGTCTATTCTTTCATTTACCTGGAAGAAAAATAAATGTGATTTGTTTAATCTGAAGTCTTATCTAATGGGATTAAAGGCTTTCTTATTTGGTGTCAGGTCCACATGTGCTCCCAGGTGGCCTCAGTTCTTCACATGCAGGAAACAGTGTAATTGTCAGGCCTAAGGGTACGCTTGTCATTGTCAGAATCAGGACAGCTTAAGCTCCCCTGACTCCTAGCCTCAGAACTAAGAGCCTCTTATCCAACAGAGTTTTATGCATTGCAGAAGGTACACGCAGACACACACATGTACACACAGAGGGGAAGTTGACAGGACAGTTGGAAGATACAGTGAAAAGAAAAGGCAACAGAAACGCACCTTTTCTCAAGAGTTTTTCTAGAAGTACAGAGAGAAATAGTAGTACAAGAAGTTGAGAGGATTGGAGGGATCTAGTAGAAAAACAGAGATGGTTTTAGTCAAGTCAGCTGACAAAAACAGTAACTTGAGATTTCAGAAAAGTAGAGCAAATGCAAAAGTTTGCATTCTGTTGTTTGTGCAAAAAAATATATTTTTCATGATATGGCATGCCTGTAAATGACAAATATGCATCTCCTGGGTTGCAAAGAAACTTGCATAAAAAGAGAAAGAATATAAACCCTGTATTTCCTTTTTTATCATCATACCCTGAGGTGATAAAAGACAACACCAGTGCTGAGAACATCTCCATCAAGGGCAACGAGGTGTGGCTGGAGGGAGTTGATGAGGAAGCCGGCCCGGTCTCTGTTGATGTCCACACTGTACTCCTCCAGGAGCTCCTTCTTGTCTCTCCAGCTGTCCGACCAGTCCTTTGTCAGCTGCTCCACCTGCAACCCAGGATGGGCAAGGGCAAAGGAATGTCAGGAAGAATGGGAGGTAGACAACGTTGGCACCAACATCTGCTACTGGTGTCCAGTCCTATAGATAGTAGTACTGAAAAAAACTTCTTCAGGTAGAATAATTTCTAACACTTGGTTTGTCTAACTGTTTAAGTTTCCAATGTCTCCTAGTAAGGCAGAACAAAAAAACAATCCCAGTTCAGTTAGTGGAGGTGTCTAATCTTGGAGAAGCTACATGGTAAATATTGGAAAAAGCAGTGACCTGATAAAAACATTCCACTGAAGTCACACTTGCTTAACGTGTCAAAGACTCAGACAGGCAGATGTAAGCATGTGTGTCGACCTTGCGTTACCTTTAGCTCGTTCTGCAGCACGATTTCAGAAAGATTTCCATCCCTTTCGTCACTCAAGGATGGACTGGGATTACGTTGCTGTCAATCAAGAGGGTAAAGAAATGATCAGTCAACATACTGTGCAAAAGGAAAATGTCACACAGATATTACAATGCAATTCAGTCCTGACCACCTAAGGGGATTAGAAATGTCACCAAGATATAAAACACTGTATTAAGGATTTGGTAGAAAAATGTGTAATGTGGGAATCTCTTTTATACAAAGCCTTACAGTACTAAGAAGGATTTTTTTTTTTAAGGGAGTAAACGCAGCCGAGTGTATCCCTGGGAGAGTTAGAGACACGCTCTAGTGATAAAAGGTCACCATACCATTTCAAAGCTGAGCAGCATGCTCTTCAGCCTGTCAATCTCCTCTCTCAGTTCCCTGATCAGTCGAACACTCGCATCCTGCACAGAAATCAAAGTGCACGTTAACCTAATCCAAACAATTAGATCAAACATTAAACCTTGGCATCTGACTCCAAACAGCCACTAACCTCATTAACCCGAGGCTTGTTGACAATATTTCTGGCATGGGCAGCATAGCGCAGGGTGCTCAGGGTCTCGTTATAACTGCTGGCAGAGGGTGAGACCGCTGCAAGAGAAAATACACGCGAAACGCACACAAGCCAGCAGCAGTTAACGCTCACATTACTTGGCGTAAGGTGGTCAGCTTTCTTAAATACAGTTTTAGAATATATATGAAAATAAAAATTAATAGTGGAAGCACTCAGTTTGATACATAATAACTCACTTGCAATCATAATGGTTTTGGAGTTTCCACCCAGACTGTCTTTCAAAAGCCAGGTCAGGACTGAGTCTCTGTAGGGAATGAAGCAGTGCCTCCTCCCACCTCCACCTCCAGACAGCGAGCTGCTGTGGCTACCCACTGTGCTGCCATCGCCCTCAGAGGCCACGCTGTTGATACTCTGGCAGCTGCTTGACATCTGTGAGTTCTGAGCTGCGGAGGTGGTGGCAAAAAGATTGAAGGATGTGCCAAAAAAAGCAAACACAGAAGAGAGCACAAGAAAATATATGTGAATTTTGTGGAAGTTTATTCAAGTGAAATAAAAATACTAAAACATTTTATTTACCAAGAGCTGAAATGACAATGCCTAGAGTAACCAGAGACTTGTTGATGTTGGAGCCCTCTGTCAGTCTATCCCTGCAGTAGTGGGGATCTGCTCTCTCACTGGTAGACACAACAAAAACAAAGTATGAGATCATATCAATAAAAAATGACTAAAAAATGTGTGAAATAGGGAGTTCAGCAATCTGAGGGCAAGAGTCAGTATCCACTAGGGGGCACTTTTGTCAACGATTTGGGCTTAAATGATGCTGAAGGGGAAAAAATAGGGCACATGACAGCAGGAAATAACATTTTCACCTCCCAGCCAGGTCAACCAGGTTAATCTTGCTGACAGTTTCAGAAGGAAGGTTGTTTTCTAGGATAGCCTAAAGAGAAAAGACAAAAATAAATAACCCAAAGTCTGCATATTGATCAGTGATGAGTTATAGAGTCGTCATACAAATTCAATACTCTGGAGTATTATGTGAATATCTGGAAAAAAGTAACAGCACAACATGCAGAGTCTGACTTTATGTAAGCTGAGAGAGATGATGACCTGCGTGTACTGAATCGTAAAGATGGCATGGGATCTGCTGCTGGCATCATGGTTGTGGGTTGCTGCGGTGATGCGGTTGGCGATGCCTTCCTCCAGAAGGTCTATGGCCTGTTTGCAGTCTGAGACCACATGTGATGAAAGGTCTGATGGGAGGGACGCAAAGAGAATGATAATTTGTATTGGTCAAACCCGAGCAAGACTGAACACAATCCGATTTTTATTCTGCATCAAACAAAACTTCTAAAAACATGAAACTGAATGGAGATGAGACCAAAAAAAGCTGCTTTGATTATTTGCAGGGATTAAAATGTTTAGAGGGGAGAAATATAAAAGAGACACAAACAGGAAATGCATCAATCCTTGCTCCCACCATGTGCTTTTTAATATTTCCCACAGCATCTAGAAACAACAGTTTCTAACAATGCTCTACTTCCAGGCATGAATCACCAACTTAAAAAGCTGTTAAACATGTACACACAGATCATCATGGAGCCTCTTGGCTCATCATTTAGCCACTTCCTCTTTGTTTTCTCTAAGCTGGTCAATACAAAGAGTTAAATTATTTAAGGAAAACAGGAGTGGCAGCAAAACAGTGTTTGGATGGAAAAGCACTGAGGGATTAGAAGTAGAATTTGGAAAACCTAAATGGGATATGATGTGTGTGGAACTGCTTGGAACCACAAGGAAATGACTTCACTTCCTCTGGCCAAGTGGGATTTCTCCTGACAATGAGTGGATGTGGGGCTCTGAATACGGAGAGTCCGGCGGATGACAGGGAGAGAAAGAAATGGAGGGAACGAGAGGGAAAGGATGAAGAGATGAAGGGAAAAAGAGAAAAGGTGAAATAAAAGAAGCAACAGGAATCTAACTTACAATCCCAACTAAAAATAGATGTGACTAAAACTAAAGCAAGAAGAGAAGAAAACTTGTAACTTGTAAACAACACAAACAAGACATCTTGGAGAATTTTTTCTGACTTCTACTTGAGTGTGCATTCATGCAAGATACTTTTGGCTGCTCCCCTATTCACAAGGGGTCACTGTCTGTTTAATTTGGCAGATTTTTTGCACCGGATGCCCTTCCTGATGCAACCCCAAAGGGATTTGTGTCTCCTTAAAGCTGGTCCGTTAGATCAACATTTAGTGCATCATCACCTGGAACTGCTAGGTCATGTTTTAAACATTGTAATGCAATTTATTCATCTTGATTTTAGGGGTTTTTAATGTAGATTTATTATTCTTCTCTCTACCAGTGGAAAGGAATGAAAACTTACCTTGTACATAGGGTCCTTTCTCAGGATGTTCTCTAACTCTCAGTGTGGCTCTTTTCTTCTGCTCTCCTCCCTTCAGCAGATCTCTTACACGCTCGTTATAGATCTCCAAGAAGCTGCAAGGACAGAGAAATAAGGAGACAGAGGTTTAAAAAAATCTGCTTCAATACAAGTTCAGCTTAAAGTCTTTTATATCCCTAACATCACTTAGATGCACACCACATGTCTAGCTAAATCTACTCCATTCATTATCTGTATGTCTAGGTCTTAAATTTGACTCTTCTGAGGTTTTTATTTCTGCTCTATTTTTTGAGAGCTTAGAAAACACAAAAAACGCTGGCTGTAGTTCAGCCAGGTAGTAATCATGGCTACCTGGGCAGTGTTTTAAACTGCTTAGCAAGTCAAATAACTGGGAAACAGTGTGTATGCTAGAGAGATTATAATCTTCAAATTGTAAAAAGCCTGTATTTTTCCTTGTAATAACCATACAATTGGCAGCTTTGGCTCAAGTGGCGTGTACTCAGGTGTCCACTAATTGCAGGGTTAGTACTTTGATCCTTGGCCCCTCTGCAAACCAAAGTGTCCTTGGAGAAGACACTGAACCCAAAGTTGTTCCAGCCTGGCGCTCCGTCTCCACTGATGTGCGAGTCCATTTAACATTTATGAGTGAAGGGCAGGAAGAGCTTAAAATGAACAAATTTTCCCCGAGAAATTAAAACAGAAATAAATCCTCTTTTAATTTTGCTGGCTACAGTTTTTCAGCATAACCGCGCCATAAACTCTTATCTAATTTGAATTAAACTTCAGCAAAAGGCCCAATTAAATTGATTAAAATCAGAAGACACAGATCTATGCAATAAAACAGTACCTGATCTCCACTCTGCTTGAATTCTGCCCATCTGAAAAAGTGTCTTCAGACTGAAAGAGACCCTGGGAGGAAAGGACAGCAGCAGGTTACTTCAACCTACAATACTAAATACTCAGGAAGATGAATGCTCAGCATGCTCACTTCATTCGTGTCGCCACCTGAGTTGAGTATTAATCAACCACCTTACCTGACAAATGCGAGGAGTCAAGCCCATGGAGTCCTAAAGAAAATTGAAAAAAAGATGACCAACATTAACGTGTGGGCCACAACCGAAAGATTTATAAAACAAGCATTTTCTGTCTGTGTAGCATGAGCTGGACCCTCCAATATCCTTTATAATATTAACTAAGGCATGAAAAAAGTGCATCTAATATCGTGCAGTGATTCCAGGAGTCTCCTCACCGGCGTCCCCATCATGGTGTAAGTCTTTCCAGATCCTGTTTGACCATAAGCAAACAGGCACACATTGTAGCCCTCAGAAGCTCCGGACAGTACCGACACACCCAGGTCCTGGAACACCTGAAGAAATTAACATATACACACACTCCCTTAACCACAAATGCATAAAGAGTATGCAGAGTTAGAAAGCACACCTGGATTCCTCCCTTCCATCCCTTCCAAGATAATTCTAATAAAACAAGTAGGGTCTGCTGGGTTGTTTACAATGTAACTGAAAGCCCTTGCTCTACACTGCAGTTGTGTTTTACACGAATATAGATTTACACCAAGGTTTCTTGATCACAATGCTGTGGCATGAGGCCAGTGGTGGGGAGGTAATGTTGCTTCCTGCTGATGTATTTGTGCAGGGAGCATGGAGGTCAGCTAATACTCTAGGTAAACAATTTTGCAGAGCACAGATGTAAGAGAAACAAATGTGAGGGCAAAAAGACTGAAAAATGGCTGGGTCAGGAAAATAAACTTTGACTAACAGCAAAGTCCTCGGACAGGGGATCCCGGAAAGCCCCACTAAAAACAATCAACTGAGGCCTCTTGTTTTCCTTCTTACTGTGTCTGCATCTGAGCTCCAGAGCATGCAGCTGACCAGCACAAGGCCAAATCTCAACTACTTATTTTTATAGGAGAACAAAGACTTTTCCTGAAACCTATTCTGGCAAATGAAATGCAGTCATATCATTTTGTGTTTGCAGTAGAGATATAGTAGTGTAGGAGAATTTGTTATCAATCCCAACTTGCATTTTTACAAATTAGCTTTTTATTACTTGCACTTATGTCAAAACAGATGAAAATCTAAACAGATATACTATATAACAGTAATCCAGGATGTGGAGCCTCTGTCTTAAAATCACAGAGTAATAGGCAGTAAATACCAAATAAGGTTTGAATAACACAGTCTTATAAAATGAGGTGAAGTCATTTCTATTCATAAAGAATCATAAATCATGATTAGGCCTCAAAGAGCTTTACGATCAGCACAGCAAACAATCAGGATTTTAATCTTGACTACTTTCAACAGTTATTAAGATACTAATCTTACACAGTCATAATTTATAGACAAGAAATCTGTTTTCCAATGGGCACATGGCTATTGTGCAAAAACAATTAAGACATTATCTCGGCGCCTGGGCTCTTCTCAGTTGTTGTTTAAACTCAATAAACATATACAGAGTGAACAAGCCTGTTTCAGTACACCAATTCAACTGCTCCTGAACACAGACTCTCTAAGCAGCCAATCACAATGCAGAAAACCAATCAGTTTAGGCATGTAGACATGGTCAAGAGGACCCGCTGCAGTTCAAACCATCTCTAGGCTTTACAGATAATGTTAAAAAAAGAGAAACATCCAGTGAGCAGCAGTTCTCTGGGAAAACAAAAACAACGAGTATTTGAGGCCAGAGGTCACAGGAGAATGACCAGACGTCTTCAAGCTAGGAAGGCGACACTAACTCAAATGCTGTAACCACTCATTACAGTCAAGATATGTGTAAGACCATCTCTGAATGCACAACATGTGGAGCCTTCAAGTAGATGTGCTACAGCAGCAGAAGACCGCACCAGGTGACACTCCCGTTAGCTAGAAAGAGGAAACTGAGGCTACAGTTCACACAGATTCACCAAACATGGACAAGAGAAGACTGGAAAAACACTCCCTTTTCTAGCAAGTCTCAATTTCTCCTGTAACATGTGGATGGTGGGGTCAGAATTCTGAATTTGGGGGATATTTTCTTGGAATGCGTTCGACCCTTTAGTACCAATCAAGCTCAAAAGCTTCCCCTGGCATCACAGAGGTGTAAAATCAGCAAATATTTATTATGATTCTTAGCAAAGCCAAACATCTTCTATTATGGGAACAGGCTCTATGAAGCAAAGTGGTTGTTTATCACTTATAAAATGTACTATACAGACCACTATGTGCATGCAGGTTAGATGAACAACAACTGGGCAAATTATAACCACTTGATTGTTGTCTGTTGTATACAACCGATCAATAAACCAGTTTCTGAGGACATGTGGCCTCAGCTGCAACCCAAAAGCTATGTCCAAAAGCAACACATACCTTTGGGGGCGTTGGCAACCTGAGCTAGACCAGACCTGAGATGCACATTCTCCCCCAAAAACCATAACACACCCTGGGATCAGAGAGGGGTTTTCTTTCCCAGGCCCCCAGGCTCAAGTTTGGACCATGGAGACTGGTGGTGGGTACACAGAGAAGAGAGGAGGATTCCTCTCAAAGCTACCACAACCTCCAAAGATCAAGGAATACTTTCAACATGCCTCCTGTGTGTGTGTGCACACGTGTATCACACTACCAACCCCTTTGACAAGATGTGAGAACCTGGAGTTAAGCCTGTGTATACTCTGGCCTTGCAAAATTGTGGGAATAGATTTAAGTTGGATGTGGCTGAAAGCTCTTGTGAAAGGCTCGAGCCTTGTGAAAGTACTCTGAATCTATTCAGTGGTCATCTAGTTCTTCTTAGGACTATGTGAGGCTGTGTGGTAATATTCAACAGCCTGGGGTTTTCTCAGACAAGTAAAATATTTAGCACTGACATGATGGAGCGAAGCTCATGCAGAGACCAACAGCATATCGTGTTATTGTAGCAAAAAGAACAGCAAGAAAGCAAACTGTCAAAATTTTATACAAATAGTAAACACCTGCTTCAAATATTAACTAGCACCACATGCCACTTCTGAAATAAAAACCATGAAAATTTATGCAGCTTAAAGAAATGTACAGAAAGAGCCACATCCAGCTTGTAAAAGTGTTGCCATGACGGCTGGTTTTTCTGAATGGCCTCGTAAATCACTCTACAGACACACAGGTAGAAATACCTAAATCATCATTTTCCCTCCAAATTAGGAATTGATTTTAACCATCTTTAGCACAGGAGATCTTTAAGCTAACTTCTGTTCTTAAAACTTTTTGGGGGTCTTGATAGTAAGAATATAATTTGTAACTGACTTTTAATATACTGTATGATATACTGTATACAGAGAAAGATCAAATAATAGAATAAAGCCAAAGTAAAGTGTAATATTTGATACAAAGAGATCATTTGAAAGTAAAAGCACCTTAACCGTGTAACTGTAGCTCAATAATGGTTCTCATTCCTACAAATGCCAAAGTGTGCAGCCCACTTGGGTGCAGACCACCAAGTGTTACCCCCTGCCTCTTGGCTGAATGAAGGCTTAAACATGAAGACAAAAAGCACTGCCGCCTCTGTCTTGTCTTCATGGTGCTATTGAAAAACAGACACAGACAACGTCTCCCCTCTCAAACACAGAGAATCAATACAGCCCTTGTTAAAGTTGACCCTCTTAAATTCACTCTATGGGGGCTACAACAAGGCTTAGGGTCCCTCCAGGCTTAGCACAAAGAGCAGGAACTTTCCTTCAACTTTTCGCTCCTTTGAACCTGACTGTCTCTGTACTGTCTAGTAAACCGTTACTATTGTTTTCTCTGTTTCTACCAAGACATTTGTACTGTTTTTATTCAAAGTTGGCTACATATTTTAAATGACCTCTGAAGAAAAACCACAAGAAGAAGCTCGACTTTAATTCAGCTTCTTGACACAATAACATTGTGTGTGAGTTTTGTCTCAACAGCCAGTGTCAGGAAATATTAAAGCGACCCCGTTGTTTGTCGCCATTGTCACACCAAATTAAAATCAGTGGACTGTAATTTGTGTCACTGTACTCAACCTGCTTCAGTGAACACAATGGCATTCTGTCACAACCTACTTTCCCAGTTTGCAACACCCTGCAGCATTAGGATGCATTTCTGGCTTAACAAAGCAGGTGAGATATGAGGCGGATGGCATTTCTGGAATAAAGAAATAGCCTGGAGACTGAAATTTCCAGGCCAAGGCGACAGCAAATGTGCAGGCTTGATCAGCTCCTCAAAACAGACAGAAACTAAACACCACAATGAACAGGAAGGTCGCTGCATGTGCATGCGCCCATGTCTGCATCTGACCAGTTAAGTGGCTGCCGAAACAGCAACCAAAACAAGAACAAAAGCTTTGCCCTCCGAGGAAAAACAATCTAACAATGAAAAAGCAAAATATAGATTTCATTCTAAATGAAGGAAACACCGGTTGGAGTCACTGTCAAAACACAGAGTAAGCAGGAAAGAAGAAAACAAAGCAGAAGGGCTCCAGATCTAGCAGAAGCTAAATCCTTCTCTTCAGTGGGGAAAAAAAAAAAAAAAAACATAATCAAGATGAAAATGGAGAAAAACTGCCTTCAGAGCCTCCAGAGGAAAGATCACTTAAAATGCAGATCACAGAATATTATTTTTATCATCCAGCTACGCAGGGATGCACTAAGTGAAACATTTGGTTGCGCAAGACTAGTCTGTGCACACCGTTATCTCTAATAAAATGCATTTGCTGCCTCAAATTATAATGAAACTTTTAAGTAAAGAAATGTTACATTAAAATGGTGCCACATGATATTTATAACAGCCTTTTTTTAACACAAATGGTGACTCCTGTCTAGTATCTATCTACTAAAAGTTTAAATAAGCAACAGACCTAAAATCCTGAGTTCTCTCATGTGCGTCAAAGTAAGCTGGAGCAGATCTGTAAAACAAGAATCTGGCTGGTTTTTATGCCAGAGATCTGGCAAATACTGCGTTCAAGTTTGTTTTAAAACACGGAGCAAAACTAATTTTTCCCAAACACAGAGCCTAGTTTGTGGCTTGGTAACAAACTAGAAGGGAAAAGTGGTGGAAGGCAATGAAGTGCGTGAGAAAAGTTGACGAAAAAGCAATTTCTGCACAGAAATACAGCGATACGGTGAAAAAAAAAGTCATGGAGTAATGCCTCTGTAATGAGTTAAGTCCTGTAATCGCTCAGTGTGGAAGTGCCAACTGCTGGTCTGGTTTTATGTGGCCTGCTTTGCGCTAAACCCCAGAGAAGTATTTATGTGTAGCGTGTCTGTGTGTAAATATGTGTAAATGTCGTCAAGGGTGATGGCAAACGGCCAGCAGAGCGAAGCATTTAACCACATTTAAAACTCTGGCTTCTCGTTGCTTTAGCCGAGTGTGACGCAACCAAAAGGATCCGGCAAGAGGGGCGTCACCAACAGCAATGCATAGCTGAGAGTCTGCAAGTGAAAACGGTTTTACTCCCAGTTTTCTCTGTCCATGGTGGACAGCTGCAGCAGAGATAAGGGTCACTCAATTCCCGTCCTACACTTTCCAAGTGGGTTACACAAACACAACAGCTGGGCCCTGAGCAAAACTAAATGCCTTTGTTTAGACATGGGACCCAAAAAAAAAAAAAAAAAAAGGTCACAGGAGATCTTTGTCCTTCCTGCAAGGAATCTGGGAGAGTTACTTTATAGAGTTAGATTAGAAAGAGAGAGAAAAGGGAAAGGGAACATCACAGAGAGGAAAAAGGGAGCGCGAGGACACGGGCAGCAGAGGCTGAATCACAAGCAGCGAGAAGAGACACAGAGGAAGCTGTTTGGCCAGAGTTCAACAACGCTCTCGTTTGTCACACTTGGACAGAATTTGTAGGTCAAATTAGCATGGAAGAGCAGAGAGGTTGTATGAGAGGGAGGAGGGAAAGACAGAGATGTGCAGGCCAAACAGATAGGCTGCTCTTCATTACTCAGGCCTCCCTACACATGGCAATGAAGGGCACCAGGGAAAGAAAAGCAGAGCAGAGGAGAGGGGAAGTGAAGAAAAATGAAGGCAGGGGGCACTCCAACAGTGCATTTCACTTCATTTTGCCTTGACTTCTGATGCAACTAACACTGTGGCAAAGGCAAGGCTTAACACAAATAAATAAAACCATATCTGGAAAGAGTTTGGGGACTTGCTGCTCCTCCCCCTCATATCGCTGTTAAATAGGCCAAAGCAGAACACTGTACAGTGGACCTGCATATTACAATCTTTATGGGAAGCTGGGAATTACTTCTGCAGGCTTCAGACTGGTGGGAGCCTTGTGTGATATCCCCCATGGGTAGGTTAGAGTGGCACAGTATATAGTCTCATTTACTGGGGAACAGACTTATGCAGTATCATTACAGATAGGCTTGAAATACACCAATATTGTTAGCTCCCCATTAGCTTTTACAGAGTATCAGCTGCTCTTCCAGAGGTCCACACCACACTTCATAATACACTAACATATCAATGTTGTATGTCTACTATAAATAAAACAGTATCAAGTGTCCCATTTTAAATCACACACACACACACACACACACACACACACACACACACACACACACACACACACACACACACACACACACACACACACACACACACACACACACACACACACACACACACACACACACACACACACACACACACACACACACGTGGTTCTTTCTACAGCAACTAAAGTGTGCACAGTGAACATGTTACACAGAGCAGGCTCCATTTGAAGTTTACAGTTGTCTTCAAATGACTTCACCCCATCCTTTGTGGTACGCTTCTATGTACCCACGTTAACTCACTCTCGTAAATGATTCCTCTCATCCTCTGCCCTCGCTGATAGAAAAAGTGAGGGCAGGGTATCCATAAAACACAGGTGCTCGCACTGCACACATATGGCATAGATCTCAGATTTCTATGTTGACATCATGTGGTGTATTTGGTGCCCTGTTTGAAGTTAATTCAAACCAGCCTGAAGAGGGCTGTTGGCTGTTGCTTCGGCCATGTGCTGAGGGGGACTGACTGCTCACATGCGTGTGAAGGATTATTCCAATGCACAGAGAAGCCATTCTTCCCCTCGCTCTGCAGCACCACTGACACACAGACCTAGAAACACTGCTGCCATATTTAAATCGCACAGCACACTGACAAAAGTCACAGAGATACAGAGGACAGGGAGGGGAAAGCCCCTGCAATCTGAGTCCATTTGGCAATCAACAGAAAACCTTGTGCTCCGAGCTGAAGCCCCAGCAGTGACGTTGTCACACTGAAATTTGACTGTGAAAAATTACTTAGTGAGGCAGCTGTGAGTTTGGCAGGGGAGAGCTGGGGGCTGCAGAGGCACAGCGGACCCCCGGCCCATTTCCCCTCCTCCTCAGCAGCATTCCCTCTTTGTCTCTAATCACTTTCTCTTGCCATTTGTCTCTATCCAAACTCAAATCTGCTGCTTCTCTTTAATTTTTCCCTTCCATGTTTCTTACAGACAGAAGCAATAAACAAGCTGAGGGGTTTGCGGTAATAAATAAGGGGAAAATAATATTTGTTTGCCTAATATCTAAGCCAAAAACAAAGGCAGCATTTAGACAAATAGTCCCACTTGTTTTGCTACATTAGCCCAAACAGCTGGCTTTCATTACGGATTATAAATCTCTTCCAAAATCTTACCCTTCATCACCTGGCAAAGCCATTCTCATTCCTCCCTACTCAGCCTTCTCCTATAAACATAAATATTAAACACCAAACCTCCCAACCTAAAAGGTAAACTTTTTGTGAGGAGTCCTCACTGAAAAGAATCAGATATAATCAGGTATAAGACACTACATTTCTGTCTTCACTCGTCACTATAACTGTGTATGAAGCTGGAAGACACCACAAGCATCTAGTGTAAACTATCAGTGACGAATGGACATGTACAGTGGACAGCACAGAGCAGGAGGGGGAGGCATGTATCCATGGGGAGAGGGGAGGTGGGAGTGGTGAGATAGTCCTGCTGGACTAGAAAAGCAGGAGTTAAGATCCAGTTTCTCCATGTCTCATTCCCCCACTGTTTCAGATTGTCTCAGTCTCCTGGGAACTACACTGCATGCAAGGCAAAGTCTGTTTTCCTGCTATGAAAAAAAAAGTAAAGCATGCAAAAATATAATTTGCTTGAGTAGAAACTATGAGAAATCCAGCACTGGCAAAAAAAATAGCATCAGCTCATTAAGCTAGGAAACAAAAACAACAAAATCCATAGGGGTGACGTTGGAGCAATGACCAAAATGTAATGGCAGTTAAATGAGGTGCACAACAGGGCATTGTTGCAAAGTTCAGTTGCCAGTTTGTTTGGTAACATAGTTACGACTGGTTTCTGAACATGAAAGTCTACCTGGCAATGCGCCATTAATCATGATTCTTGCCCTGCAGCATGCAATCAGTCTTTTCTCCTTTTTACATCAGGCCTTGTGTCATCAAATCCATCAGAGAAACCCTCAGTTTAAACATTTTCAACTATAATGTCTGATCAGTAAGCAACTGACATGATGATATACATAATGTATTGAAGAGACAATGCTTTGGATTCTAGTTCTGGAAAGGAGGTCAGATTTAAATCCAGCAGCTCAGACCATCACTGGTGCCCTTTCTCCCACACCAGGCCATCAGAGGAATGTCTTTAGGCCACCAGGCCACTGTGACTGGACACAATTCTGCTGAGGACAGAAGCGGATAAAGCCAGAACCAGAGACAGGAAGAAGTGTTGTGTTGTCTATCGTTCTGTGCAGTGTGTGGGCCATCGGCACAGCCCAGTCTTTCTCAAACACATACAAAAGCAGTACTGACAAGAGTGGAGTGCAGCACAGAGGGCGTGGCAGAGAAGGAAACCCCATTAACAAAGGACAGAATAAGTGGACTGGCTCTAAAACCAAAGGTTTTTTGTTAAGCTTTTGCGCTAAGCATAACGTGATGGAAAATGAAATTCATAATGAGACAAACCTATGTGTAATAAAAAAAAAAATCCATATGAGGAAATTTCCTTGAAAAAAAGGGCACTACTTTGTCTTAATCTCAAACCTATCTCAGGTTCTAGTAACACTATCCAATCAAAGCAGTGCGAATATATCTAATCACCCAATCACAGTCAGGACATGAAAAGCAAGCTGACTCTAGAGCATGCCATTTCTGAGGCAAAGAGACTGCTGGATAACAGATGGAGCTGATATCACGTCCCCTGAGTGGCCGTCTGTGTAAAAACATAGAAAACAACACACACCCTTCTTGTTGTGGTTTGTCTACAAGGACCGTGCTTCCTCTGGGTTCTTCTTTTGGAGATTCTGTTTGCCCAGAGTCAACTTGTGGCCAAAACTTGGATCAGCACACACACAGTGTCCACCCACAATAGTGCATGTAACATGGCACGAAAACAAGGAACAGCTTTAGGCAATGCTGCAGTGCAAACAACTACACATCAAACCAGATCCTGTTAACCAAAAATACATGGATATTTTTATCTATTAGACTGGATTCAAAAAAATGCTCACTCTGTGTTTGGTTAAATTTTAGTTGTGGATTTAAAGGTTTGAACTGCAGGCTTAACATTACGGAAAGGTTATGTTTGAGGCTAAATGATAGACATAGACTCTGGTGCTTAAATATACTTTATAGATGCTTACAACATAAATAAGTATCTCCAATAAGTCAGTGAGCAACCACGTTTGTAAAAATAATGACTTAGGATACCATGTTATTTGCGGTGAGTAACATAATCACAGTCAGTTAGGGAGTTAGGTCATTACCTCCTCCTGCGATGCATAGTGAGGGTCTGCACGATCCACCGACCAGTAGCAGTAGTCAAAACAAAATTCCAGAAGCTTCTCCCTGGAATCTACAGCTCCTTCTGTCCGTCCATCCAACTTTAGGAAGGAGATAAAAGTGTAAGACACATAATTAGTCCACATTTAACATACACAAGTAACAATGCTTACCACAGTAAAGCAGCACGGTCAGTAAGTACTAAATTCTACCTTATACAAATAGGCATACTGACAGACTTTACAGCGTGCATGCTTTTAATAACATGAGAAGACAAGAAAAATGAAACAAAACATTGTTTCATGAAGTGAGTACTATGGATATTGTTTATGAGGCTACTACAGTGTGGAATTGAAAGCAAGCTTTTTTCCATTCATTAGCAACAGGCTTACTCTTACTCCAGTTCTTTCTTTGCCCCAGTGCATTAACACTGCACAACTTTCTGCTTACTGCAAGTGAATCCTGAACTGAGGAAAGACAGCACAGCAGCATTTGCATTCATTCGTGCGTAACAACTGCACTGGAAAAGTCCAGCACCAGAACAATGCTTCTAAGTCACTGCCTGCAATGTAAAATAAAAAAATCATTACAATTTACTGGGGCTCCAATGAGTCTCTGCTACATCTGCTCATGATAACATTTGTGTGTTTTATTATTGTTCTTGCACTTAATTTCCCAATTTAATATTTTGTCTGTGGTTGAAAAGGTGATAATTATATTTATGTCATTATATCATTTAACTTAAACTAGACCTACTAAGCTCATTATATTTTCTTATACTGGGCTTTGGTACAGCCAGCTTTCTGAAGGACTTTCAATTTTATTCTGTGGACATTGGCTGCTTTTTCAATCATTTTCACTCCAGTGCATAAGTCCAACCGTTTTCCAACCAGTGCTTTAAATGTCACGAAGACTATTTAAAGTAATGACAAGAAAGCTTTCCTGAGAGTGTTCTGGGTTTGTTGATGAATAAACGTGATCAGTCTAAATATTGACTTTCAAGTTCATTAGAATTGCACAAACCCTGTTTCTGCCTTATGTACTGTATCTCCGTTTACATGAGCACGTGTTTTAATAAATCGCTGCCTCTATTTAATGTTTTTTCTAGCAACATATGAATGAATCAGGGGTTGTCAGATTTTTGCACAGTACTGTATATAAGATAGCATGTTACTATTATTATTAAAGATTATATCTGCATACATAGTGGCTTTGAGGAAGGCTAATTTTTTTTCTTTCTGCCATTCTTGGTGAATAGATTGAGAAAGTTGCTGAGATTACATCATGTTGTGTTTACATTTGTTCAGATCAGATTCAGTTGTAATAACAGCAAAACTACAGCCGGTTAAAAAAAAAAAAAAAAGGACCAAGAAGGGGGCTGGAAAAAGAGTCTTGTAGGTGTAGCCCACTCTATCATCTGTGTAAGTAATCGTTTACTGACTGCAGCATTAGGCAGCACTAAGCCCTGGGATTCAATTTTGTTCACAGCAATTGGGTTGCCTGAAAGCATGACTACTTAACCCCTGTGCACTGTGAGGAAACGGACAATGAACTTGTAGTGTGAGGGATGAACTAAGAGCAACACCAGCCCCTGGCAAATCTCCTGAACGACAAAGCTCCAACCACTTATATTAAAGAAACCTGACAACTTGTAAAACATTATTCTTTACTTCTTTGTTGTTTTACACAGGCTAATTCCAGTAGGTCTTTATAGGTTGTTTCACTTGCTGTTTACTGCGACTGAAATCCAGTCTTTATTATTTCTGTCTCAGACGCTCCAAAACTGTCCCAGTTTCCATAAATAATTATTCCCATGAGATCTGCAAGAGCTGTGGGTTCACGATCCCTTTCCAAGGCAGAGGGAGGCCATATGTGGTTTGTCTCCTGTCACATCATGTGCAACAGATTCTCTAGTCCTCCCCCAAACCTTCTTCCTGAAAGCATGCATTTAAAACAAAAATGCAAATAAAGACAAGCATTTCTTTAAGATTAAATGTGAGTTTCAAAACTGGTTTCAAGCTGAAAGTCCTTTATCGTTTTGAATCATAATAATAGCTGTTGTTTCCACAGGCTAGACCCTTTAAATAGAGCTTTCTCACTTCCATATTAGCTCATACAGATATTCCAAATCAGAAACAAAGTGTAACAGTTTCCATACTGTAGCTGTAGAGACAGCATCAGACTGTGTGCAGGCAATGCAGCTCAACCAATCAGACATGCCTACTCAGCTATATGACACAGCAGGTTGGTAATGTGGTGAAAGTATCAGCTTACAAGACTCTAAGCTCACAAAATAATTAGTTCCAAATGTCAAGAACTTCAATGAAACCTCGAATAATAACCCCAGCCACATGCCAGATTCACATAAACCCTCCTAATTTAACAGTAAAGCTACTGAATGGTGTTTTTATCTTTTACAGTTTCTTCTTGGAGATGTTTGGGAGGTATCTGAAATATGACGTCGTTGTGCTGTTGTTTATATTTGTGCACCGAGGGCTCAGACTGCATGTGTTTGACAGGAAGGATCGCTATGCAAGTGTGTGTGTGAGCGTGCATGTATGTGAGCTCAACACATACTGTACAACAAACAGAAGCAGCTTAAAGGAGGGGGGAAAAAAGTTGAACTAAGCCTGTAAACATCCTGTTGTTGCTATGTGCAACTCCCATTAGGGGTCTTTCTGTCACACTTGTATGCAGGGCTACTCACCTTCACATTTCGGATCTTCACAAACTTATCCTCCACCTGAACAGCTAGCCTTCCTCCATCTGCACTCTCCCTGCGAGTAAGAGAAGAAGAAAAGCGTATGCTTAATATTATTAGGTGTGGGTAACAGCTGAGAAGGTCGATGCTTCCACTAGAGAGAAATGGCTCTAAGGGATGCTATCAGTACTGACCAGGATCTCACACCTCAAATGCAAACCAGACAGAGCTTTAAGAACATTTTCACTCTAAATTCAGAAGCTGTATAATCATTCTATACACTGTTTCAAATCGGTTTTAAAAATCCTCTTTTGCTGCAGCTGATATAATTCAGAGAGTGTCGAGATAAATTTACGCTGGCTCCACTTGCCTTGAGGCCATCACATGACAATTAACACAATGAAGTGTGTGTGTGTGTGTGTGTGTGTGTGTGTGTGTGTGTGTGTGTGTGTGTGTGTGTGTGTGTGTGTGTGTGTGTGTGTGTGTGTGTGTGTGTGTGTGTGTGTGTGTGTGAGAGCCATGAAATTGCTACACAAGTGCACCGCTGACCAGTCCTAGATTCAAATGAAAACAGACTCCGACATGCTCTGCAAAAACTTTGTCTGAGATGCAGCTGGAGCCGTTTCCACAAAGTCCAGAGAGCACACAAGGGTTCTGTGAGCGTAATCAAGACCACTGTGTCATCCGTTGTGTGCGCTGTATGTGTGTGTGTGTGTGCGTGCATGTGCTTCAGCAGCTGGACCAAGCAAATCTGATGCAACACAAGCAAAACTGAAGCAATCACAATACGGAGCTGAGAGGATTTCGATCTCCAGAAGTGATAATGATGGCAAATACTGCCTGCAGTGGCATCTAGCTCCATCTCTGTGGTGGGCTAGGGACACACGAGGCGGCTGTTGTAAATCATCCCCCTGTGCTTCACCACGTGGGACTCATTTTGCCAACCCCAGCAGCGGCCCAACCCAAAACCACCAACCTTCAATCTCAGGCTCTAACCAGCGTGTACATGAGGTGGTTGGGGACTGGAAAACAGTAAACCTTGCACAAAAACGTGTTTTGATACAAACTTAAGATGAGCACAGATAGGCTGACATGTTTTGTTGTTTGTTTGCATATGTGAGATGTTGCCCACATTGTCAGGGGCACCTACTGAATCCTACCGGTCAACTAAAACAGAAGAGCAACACGCTCAAATGCAAGGTCGAATGAAGAATGCAGACCTGGCTGGTGTAAATGTTATCTCTGTTACACAGCAGGTCCTTATTCAAATATATAGAGGAAGGAAATACATCCTTCAAAGCGATGAGCAAAATGAGGGTGTCAGAATCCCAAATCAGGAAGGACAGATTTGCATGACAGTGAACATTTAATATAAGAAATCCTTTTGTTATGTAAAACACCAGGAAGACCAGCTGAAAGAATCATTGTCCAGCCTTTCATAGCCTGAATAATGCTTTGTTAAGGTACTGTAGTGGCCTCTGAGTTTAAGCAACCCTGCCAGAGTTCAAAATAATTAAATATGGAACTTGTATGAAGTAAATCTCCAGACCCCCCCCCCCCCCCCAAATAACAAACTGCATTTAACATACTGTAGCAATTTCCTGATGATGTAAATGGCAGCTTTTAAAACCTCCTGCCGTGTTTTTGGTAGTTCCAGCAGATTTCATAGCACTATAAAATGAAACAAAATGTTCCCACCTAAACAATAAAGCGGAAAATTAAACCAATGTGTTCATTCCAATTTTCCGGCCTTGTTTAAGGTAACAAATGCCTTAAAAAATATGCATCACATTTCCATGTGATCAAAGTGAAAAAGGTTTTTGTATGGAATATGCATAACACTGTCAGACATAATGGAATATAATGACTTATATGATTGTAGCTAAAAGCCATGAAACGAGGCTTTAAGCAGGGGTCAGTCAGAAATGTAATTCATTCACTTCCTGCCTGAATTTAGACACCTTTGCTGCATTTTCCTACTACTACTCAGCTCTACACAGCCTGCTTTAGTAGGCAGCACCGCTGACAGCCACAGTTGTCATCATTCAACATGTGCACCACTCGTCGTTTAAACCACGGCGTTGTACTGAGCTAGCTAACGAGCTAGTTTAACGCTCGATTTCGATTTAAAGCAGCAAAACGGACAAAATAGAAGCAAAAGAGGCCAACATACGAAGTGTAACGCCTTGTTGTACACACCAAAAAGAAGGCAAAATTACATGGTTTTAAATACTGGTAGCAGCACTCGAGACATAAAGAAGCAATAACACAACAATAATAAACTCTATTAAATTATGTTGTATTAGCTGGATAAGCTAACTCGGGAACTTACCTCGCGTTGAGAGGTCGGACTCGAATCGCAACTTTTACGTTTGCCATGATGTGTGTTGTTGTTTTGAGAGGGGTTTTTACACACTACTCAGCAGCTGTCCAAGTCGGACTTGGTGTAAAAGAACGGTTTTAATGTGAGCATGGTGAACATCGCTTCAGATTTCTCCAATAAAGTGGGGCAAAGTTGTCCGGTCAGCCCCCCCGCTCTTGTTCAAGCCATCTCCCGACTTCTGATCGAGAACCCGAACGCCCGCCGCGTCTCCAAAAGTCTCAGCAGAGAAGTGAAACTTCCTGCAGGGCAGACATGGAAGGAGAGGGAGGGGATGCTGCTGGATACTCCTCCCTTTTAGCCACATTCAAATCTTTTTTTTTTTTTGCATGTCTGTTATTATTTAAATTTCTCTGCATTTCAAAAGGTCTTTAAATTGAGTTTTACATTCATTAAAAACACCCCCAAAAATCTGCAATTATTCAAGCTGATAAACTTTATTTTCTTTTTCATTACGAAATTGTATGTTACTCATTGCAAACATGACAATACACAATAAACACTTAAATCTGAATACATCATTATCATTTAGAATTTAAACTATGCAGCAACATTAAAAAGAAAATCAGTTTAAAAGCAGCAGGGAGTAGGGCGCTTGTTCAACATGAACAAAAACATGATCACAAATGCTGTTTTGCATTTATGAAAGAAACTACTGTCACTAGTGAAGCGGTCAACGGCATTGTGAAAGTGCTATACTGAAATGAAGACAAATTAACAATTATGTGTCTTACACAAACGTGACTTTTTTCTAATTTTGAAACTTGTAGTATTTGTTATACATTTTACGTGATAAATATTAATTACTCAACTTTTTTTAAATGCAAAAATTCCCCATTTCATTGCCCAGTCTTCTTCAGTCTTAAGCGTGAATCTACTGTGACTCGGATCTATGCTTCCTCTCGATCTTTTGTTTATTGTTTGCCTAAAGACACAAGCATCAATCCAGGTTTGCCTGCAGGAAATTCCTTTGGATCTAAGATGAGATTGTGTGGTCCATAGATGCTACCCCTGACTGACGGGGTTTTCTGGTTCTACTTGGGACCTGAGCTCTCGCTTTGCAGGTACAGAACCTAAGCCTGAGGCTGACTGGTGAACCTCTTTGACGGTCTGTGAAGCAGAAAGCTGGTCAGCAAAAAGAAGTCACTCAGAACTGTGTACCTCTTGAACAACACACGCAGATGTGACATTAAACACTGTGGCGAACACAAAGGTTGTGGCGGGGAAACTAGATAGTACTATTGCTGTCATGTAGCTCCCTCTACTGTCTGATGTGAGACCTGCAGAATGTCCATATGGCTTTGTAACTCAGCCAGAGGTGAGATGGGTTTCACGGTCTTTAACTTTAGCTGAAAATTCGCTATCTGCTCCTAAAGAGAGAAAGAAAATGACAAGAAAATTAGAACAAGAGAGCAGAAAAAGCCAAAGAGGTCAGATCATTAGTGTTAAGAAATAATTCCAAAGCAATACAAGTTGACAAGAACATGAACCTTCACCACAGGTAAGGCCAGATCTGTTAGCCTCTTCCAATGGGATTTGACCTCTTCTTCACTCAATAACCCTCTGTCCACCAGTTTGCCAATTACGAACAGGTAGTTCTGTCTCTAAAAAAAACAAAAAAAAAAAAAAACATATTTGCAGAAAATTAAGAGATTTCAGTGTCAAATGACTTTAAATTACATAACCTTTTCTACAACCTCTAATTAAGATTTTGAAATATGTATATAAATAAAAGTGTTTAAGGAACAGGAGGAGACGAAGACGAATAGAGCATGCTGGAGGCCAAATGTTTCAATTCAAGACAGGGACCGTTTCACATGTCATTCCCCTCGGCCTCGTTTCCAGTCTGTTTACTCTAGAAAGCAGACAGACTGGAAAGCAGGAGTAGTAAAAACCACTGGAGAAGCAGTGAAAATAAGTCAAAGATGAAGAATCCAGGAAGAAAAAAAAAAAAAAAAGTCTCCATCCAGTGTAAACATACTTTAAGTGTTTAGGCAAGTAGGTTTGAACAATTTATAGTGAAGAAACTTTCAAGAAATGAAACATCAACAGAACTGTTCTATTTTGCCGACACTGTTCAGTCTTGTAGATTTTTAACACAAAAATTGAAAACAAAAAACACCACATGTTGTGCACACACCAATCTATAATGTTTTTAGGGTCTAACAAGTTTGATATATGTTCACCACAGCAATTTGACTGTCATGTTATGATTATTAATACATCTATATCATTCATACCTGTGTGTCGCTGGCCTTCAGCACAGCGGTGACTGTAAGTGGGGTGAAGAGCAGGTGGAGGGGGGCGGAGGAACAGCTGTCTTTCTCCCACAGCTCAGCGAGCTGCTCCAGCAGCGCTGTGACAGGAGGCTTTGACCCTGAACCATTACCAACAGCATCCCCGCCACGTCCGCTGCACTCTGACAGAGGCAGCACCGGGAGCTCTGCAGACACTGAACAGATACACAGAACACATTCTCAGGTCTGTCAAGGACGCTTCACAATGTTTGCATTTAAGAAGCAGAGCAATTTTGAATGATGAGAGTTAAACACTTAAAACATTAAGCAGCCTGGAATCTCTTACCCAGTTTGCAGGCCAGTAGGACACTACAGTTCAGAAGCATCTGCTCTGACAATACATTCAAAAACTAAGCAAGCAAAAAGAAGGAAGAGTGAAATCAACACTGGGAAACGACGCATCAGTAAATTCGGTGTAATTTTATGACACTTGTCTCTCTCTGATGTACCTTTCTGCAGGATAATGTTTCTCCCACTTTTTGCAGCAGCGTTAGGAGCTGAGAGCCAGTCGGCAGCTCCTCATCAGTCCTCGGGCCCACGGCGATGCTCAGCAGCTCCTACGTTAAAAATTAAACCCCTTGAGTTCAGACATATATCGTTGACTTTTACATCTCGAAGATCTTCTTTGTTATATGGACTTTCTAACATTCTGGTGAGGCACACCTGTGATTTAACACTAAACTGCGTGACATAGTGGGGGGGGAAAAAAAAAAAAAAAAAAAAAAAAAAAGGAATCACAAATAAATTTTATTACAAAGCACTGCTGAAAAAAGTACTAACACATTAAAAAAAATAAAAATACCTTCATTTCAACAAGGATGTCAGAGGGCAGTGAAGCACTGTGGTCGCAGTGGGGAGGACAGGACATCACTCTCTCACTCTCACTTCCTTGTTTCCTCTTGGGAGTTTGTGACTTTTCCTGAGGGACCAGCTCAACCACATTTCTGTCCACATCAGTAGAGTCTGGAGCAGGTGGACTACCAAGAGCCTTCATCACACGGTCATACCTGCTCTTCCACTCCCGTCTTATGAGTGCTTTATAATGAGAAATTAATGGAAATTAGATATCTTGAGAGTGCTTCTCTCATCTACAATGGAAATTATGTTCTTAAAATAATACCGGCACCACAGAGAGTTTGAGGTCAGTTCAATGTTTTTGTATGTTTTAGTCTGGAGGCTTAGTTAGTAGAAAAACGGGCCCAAGTCGAGCACAAAAAGCTTGCAAAACTACTGCCCTGCCATAAAATTCAGCCTTTTCTTCATTTACATTCATTCAGCAGATCAAAGCAATCAATGCATTCATGTTGCAGTGGGGACTTTAACTTTTTAAAAACAGTTTTGTAAACAAAAAACACAAAGCAATGACTTGCAAATCTTATAAACCAAAATTTTATTCAAAATAAAACATTAAAAAAACAAATAAATTGTTTGAATTGTAAAAATGCATCATTTTAAGAAAAAAAAAAAATGAATTGGGTGGCAGGCCAACATCTCAAAAAAAAAAAAAAGTTTAAAAAAAAAAAGTTTGGATAGGGCCACGTAATCACTGTGCATCATCTTTTAAAAACAGTACATCAATCCTATCTCCTGCCTGGGACTGATGTACCTGTATGTACTTTTCAGCATTGATGGTGCCTTTCCACCTGTGCAAGCTGCAAAATCCATGGACACTAATGCACCCCCATAACCAACAGAGATCCATCCTTTGGAACTGAGCACTAATGACAAGCTGGATGCTCCCTCTCTTCTCCTCATTGCAATTTTAATCCATCTGACCACACAACAGTTTTCCACTTTGCCTCAGTCCATTTTAAATTAGCTTTGGCTCAGAGAAGACAAAAGGTTTTCTGGATTATATTCACATATGGCTTCTTCTTTGTATTTGTCTGTAAACACAATTCCCCAGGTAATGTTTTCTGGAAGTCTTCCTGAACTCCAGAATCATACCCATTTTAAATGCAGTGCTGCCCAAGGGCCCAAAGGTCAATATCAGTTAACCCTATTAGGTTGAAAGATTTTCTTCCAGGTGTGTTCTTTTAAATACCACTCACCTTCCCAGCCTTTTGCTTCCCCCGCCCCAGCTGCCATACCCCCATGTTGCTGCCATCAAATTAAACACAAGAAAATGTTTTCTAAATGAAATAATAAAATGTCACGGGTCTTATGAGATTTGCACATTATTGCATTCTGTTTTATTGCGTTTCAAACTGGGGTTACACCTGATTTCTAACCAGTTATCCAAACTGGGGGGGCTGTCCCTCTCCTTACTCCCTCCCTCCATCCATCATCCTCTTCTGCAGACATGCAGAAAATATACATCTGAAACAGCTCTATATTTAATTACCTGTAATGTTAGCTGAAAGCCAGCTGCAGGCTTTTTCTGTGGCAAGACGTTTGGTGATGTTTTCCGAAGTGGCGAGTACCTGCGTAGAAATTCGATCATAAACACGCAACTCCAAACTCATCCACAAAGGTTTATCAGACATTTCTTTTCTTCCTAGCTAAAAGTCTATATTCCTGTAGTTATGTTCTGCTTCTTTTTTTTTTCTTAAACCAAATATGTATTTTTGGACTTACAGTAGGCGAAGTCTCATGAGGGAGCAATGTTCGTATGGCTTCAGGGCTCTTCTCACAGCAAAATCTGCAAGCAAGACGGTGTTTTCTTAACTGAAAGTAATAATTCCCAATCAAATCTATTCACGTAACAAGAAAACAGCCAGACACTTGTAAAATAAGCTCTTGTACCTGGTGGCTCTTGCCAAAGCCTCCAAGCCCGCATCGCACAACTGAGCACAAATGGAGTCATTCAGTTTTGAGGGATTTGAGTTTGGCGATCCCAGTCCGTCTCTCAGCATCTTTTCTCCTCGTCCCACCAACTCATTTACTAAGGTAGCCCTGCGAGAAGCCCAACATGAATAACACAACTGTACAAAAATTACATTTAAAATATTAAAATAAAATAACAACGATGCTCTTAGTAAGTCTTGAGCAGACATCTATATAATACATTTAAACACAGAGTGGTGAATTTACAGCAGTTGCCACTGAAGTGCTGTAAAACAAGCTGTTGGACAGTCTCTAGCCTCCTAGGTAGGCAACCAACCAAAGCTGCAGGCTGATTACAAACTATTCTCAGAGTCACTTTCAATTGGAAAAGGATAATCTAATGGAAGGCAGGTTAAATAAAAACAAAGGAATGTGAAAGCTGCAGTTAATTTGCAATCTAGTGGCTTAAAACCATTTTACTCTCAAAGCTCCACAATACTCACTTCATATGCTTGACTGCATTGGATCCAACCCTCTCAGCTACAAATTCCACAGTGCGACGTAACGATGGAGGCTGGTTGTGAAAGAAGGCTTGCTCGAGGTCCACCTGTCATATTCAAGCAACTGGTTTAAATACCCCACAGACAGGAATTATTGCATTTTAAGTCTTATTTGCTGTGCCGCTTGCTTATTCACCTGCAGTTTCTGCTGCGACCTGTGAGCCGCTGGCATGTCCTTGAGCTCAGCAGACGTGGGAGTAATCTTGCGGATAATTCCTCCGCTCTTGGCTGTGCTTCCGGACACAAAGGCAGCCAAAAGCTTACGAAATTCACCTGAATGGATAAAAAAAAAAAAAAAAGAAAGAAAGATGGATTTATCTAAAGAAAGCACGTGTTGCTGTCCCTTGGCTCATCTGTGGTGAACATATGTTGAGCAAGCGTGAACAAAGCTGTGCAGTTTCTGATTAAAGAACGGTTTATTTTTCAAACTTATTAGTGAAACTCGAGTCCACCAATGACTAGATCAAACAAAAGGCCAAACAACCTATAAGAACTGTGCCATTCTTGCGCTCGCTACTCTGCATCCAATCAAAGGGCAAAAAAAATCCTGCAAAGATTGAGTCCTGTTGATGCCAGACTTTAAATTTAATGTGTCTATGGTTAAGAATAATCGCACCAGTAGAACAAAACAAAGGAATTACCATCCTCAAGACAGAGCTTCACTTTAACCAAAAGAAAAGACCGGGACATGCTAGTCCAACAACCCAGCTCTCCGTATGCAAATTAAAAGACACAAAAATGACGTGAGGACCAACCTCGAACCTACAGATGAAATGACAAAGCAGTTTTGTTATGGAAAAAGCTCATAACCAGCCCAAGAAAAACTCTATAAAAGCCAAGAAAGTGACTGATAACATGCAAAGTAATTCACTGTAATAATTGTTACTGTAATTGTAACAGCCAGAGGCAGACACTCTTTCTTGCAATTCAAATACTTTGTGAGACAATCCATTTTATTAGTATTATTTTTTTTAATGCTACTACCAGTAAAAACACACTGAACAGAAAAAGTCCAAACCTTCTCACAGATAAACATACACGTGTAGATGAATGTGCGAATCAGCTGGCTGGTTGTACCAAACTTGTGACTCCTTGTTCCCATGAATCTCAGTAATAAAGGGGAAGGTAAAGACTCCAATGTTAATATGGCTATTAAACCATCTAAATTAAGGCATGCAGAAATAAACAGCTACTGTACATTAAGATAAGAATACAGTGCCCTGAAACCCAATTCAAACATAAGATTTACATTCAGCATTCCACATTTCTACTCACCAAGAAATGGACAACAAGTATAAAGAAGCTGCTGATCCACCAGAGGAATACAGTCCTAAAAAAATTAACAAGCACAACTCACATATAAAAACAAGTAGTGACTGTTTTATGGACAAACACCTATTAAAGTTTATTTGTCACTTACAAGCCCTGCCACATTTATGTCGCTTTCTTCCACCTTGGCAACCTCAGTAAACTCACTAGTGAAGAAAATATCCTCTGGAATCACTGGGATCTACACAAGTTAAAACACAACAGGTTCAACTACATGTTAGCATTAAATAAATATTATTCTCAGGCATCATAAAAGTGTTAAATAGATCTTTGATTCATGATTGGTGAGTCTGCTGCTCACTGTATAAACCATTACATAAAAAAAGACAAATCTTGCCTACACATTGTAACTCACCTGAAAGAGCCAGCCTAATACTGACACCATTAGTAGCTTATTTAGGTAACACATTTCTTCACATCGACCAAGAACCAGTCTCCTGCAAGCAAACAGGAGACTTTTTATTTTACTTTATACACTATTTACCTGTACTGTCATAACTAGTTTAAATGCATGCATACGAAGACAAACCTATATAGGAGAAGCAGTGTGCCCAATGTGGTCCTGTAGCAGAGCAGCAGAGGGCCGATAAAGTCTAGCATGGAGAGGAACTCCACCAGCCAGGGAACAGTGAGGATGGTGCGCCTTCTCCTCATACTGTTTCTCAACACAGCACACACATCTAGCACTGGAACACTCTGTGGGACCAAGAGGGAAAGAAGAAGAAAAAAAAAAAAAAAAAAAAAAAAAAGTATGGCATCAAATATACATTTATATCTGTAGTGCAGATGTACAGGATGAAAATAAAAGGAACATCAAAAAGTTTCTGAAACTACTGCTGACTTTTACATACACTATTTAAAAACAGGCTTGAACATTTGGTGCATTAAGTATTTGTTTCGTCACCTTGCTGCGCAGGGCTATAGCAGTATCCTGTATTTCTCTGGACGGCTTCTCGGATGTTTGGTAAGGCAGAAAGGAAATGAATCCCAGAAACTTTGCCAGAAGACGAGCTAGGAGCAACACAGAGGAGAACCGCTGCTTCTCATCCTAAAAAGGATGAAATAATAAACAGCATAAGAGCTCATCTTCTTAGAGTGGGCAGGTTTAAGAAGATGAGCTCTCCAGGTACCCGGGTGAAAATACATTGCTTCAAATAAAAAAGGAAAATACAGCTGTAAAGCATTTTGATCCAAACTAACAAAACACCCACAAAAAGCTGCAGATGCAGATAACAGAATACCTGCTGCTCCATGTCTCCATCTTCCTCCTCCTCTTCCTCCCGCTCACAGATGGAAGCAGGAGGGCTCAGAATGGACACCTCATCCAGCTGGAGTAGCTGCTGGCACAAGCTATCCTGCAGGTGCTGGTTCAGCTGGCAGCTAGTGCACAATATACAAAACGGATTATAACCACACATAGTCAATTTTTTAAAAAAAAAGTTTAGCTAGTAAGAACATATTAAATTTCATATAAATGTCCTATTTATTATGCTATTATCTTTTTACTTAAATGTTGTTGTCTCACCAGCTGGCAGCCTGCAGGAAGTCCCTGAAGAACTCTTGGTAACCAGGAAAAGATGGAGGCGGGCACGGGCCAACAACTCCGTGTGGCTGAATGAGACGCTCTTCAAGACGCTTCAGGCGCCCCAGACCCTCAGCTCCCAACATGCCTAACAAGTCAGCATCAGGAGTATCTCCAGAAGTGCTGTTCACTCGGGGACCTTTACACATCTAAAGGAAAAAAGGTCAATTTGAGACCTTATTGGGCCAAGTAAGAAGAATGTCATGTGGTGGATAGCTTCTGCGATGAGATATATAGATAGATAGCTTTTGTTAAAATGTATGATTTACCTGAATGAGCTGCTTCAGGAACAGACGCGCAAAATGAGAATGATTTCCTGCAGAGGTCATCTGACTCATCATTCCTCTGAAGTAAAAGACAGAAAATGATCATTTATTACATTGAAATGCTTAATTCCACCCAATTCCTGACCGTGAGGGGGAAAATAAATAAATAAAAAGCTGCTGTAACTAACTGGACTTACCTGATCCTATTTCCAAGTGCAGTGTCAAAATTCCACCCAGGTTCCTTGTGAAAGTCCTCCCACTCTCTCAGCACCTCATAAAAAATATCTCTGCAAGAAGAACAAAAGAATCAGGTGATTAAGAAAATGGATGAATGGAAAAATATAACTGATCATTAATAAAATTAATTCAGTGGTTTTAATCAACTTATTTCAACAGTTGAATCTACAAATTATCCAACTATAATATTTCACACTGTGTCGATCGACAAACAACATTGCGTTTGCAATTTAAAGCAGTTCACCTCTATAAAATGGACAAAAGCAGAAATGCACCTCTGTTTTTTGAAGATGTGGAAAGCCTTGTCACTGCTAAAGTTGGACCGGTTGTCAGTGTCAGGTTGGAAAGGGACCGAGTGGATGAAAGTGGACACTGAAGGAGAGAGCTGAAATACATTTTTTTAAGTGGAGATGGGTCAAAATAAGAATCTGGATTACCAATATAGGTTGGTAGTAATGTTTATAACATAGCATACAGCACTGGGAAAGATTTAAAAACACAATAAATGTTTACATTTACTTCATCAGCTGTACAATACAACTCTGTTACCTTGGCCGTGCTTTTATCTTGGGCCTGAGTGAGACGGTCCCTGAGATGTGGAGAGAAAGATGCCACGCGTTCATTCTCTGCCAGCAGTCGCAATGTGCACTTGTCCAAATGAGCTACCAACCTGATAAATTACAAGAAGACATGGTTATGAGTCAAAAAGGTAAGAATGTTGAGGAGTCTGTTAAGTGGAGAAAACAAAAGACACTCACTGAAACTGATTCTCCAGGACCTTCACAGCAAAATACACACAATTGTGTACTAGTCTTAAATAACATCTTTCGAGAATATCTGAAAATTTGAAACAGATCGGGAGCGTCAACACACATACACACAGAGATATATGCAATCCTAGTATTTGTAATATTACATGACTGCACACCTGAATGTGAATGAGCTGCGCACAAACTTTCCTGCTCATCGTCATGAGTGTGAGGGGACCGAGATGTTAGTAACTGCATCACAAAGAAGAGCTCCAGGAAAATGTTTGGTACGAGGTTTTCTGAAAACACATAAAAATTTTAACTAATTTAAATGTGTTTAATCTTTTTTAAATTTCTTTCATTATTAATTACTTAACAGAAACCTGTTGACAGGCATTTACTAATAGCTGTACTTCATCTAGCAAAATTGTTTGTACAAGTACATTTTATCCTCATGTAATTGTTTTGAGATAATGATCACCACCTTGTGGTCATTTACCAGAGATGCAGGTACTGTACAGCTCAACCAAAAGATCCAGTTCCAAGGAGAAAGTGACTTTGGATGGTTCAGGACAAGTTGTCTGATGTTCTGGTGTAACTTTAGATCCTGTTTTAAGCACTGTCTTGGTAGGGGTGCATGGTTCCAAAGAAGACGGCTGAGGAGAGCCGACCTGCTGGGCACGCTTTGTCCTAAAAACAAGAAATTCCTGATCATAAAACTGCAAAGATATACTGAGATGTGGAAAAAAAAGATGCTTCAGCTGGTGCAAAAACAGCCTAGACTGTCAGGGCTCGCAAAATTTCAAAATCTCTGGTAGTCCTTCGGGCAGGCACTCTTCAGTTTTTGGTAGCCCAAAATAAATTTAAGTAGCCCGAATAAAAAAAGAGAGCAATTTTTGAATGTTTTGTTTCCTTTACAATATTATACATTAAAGTATAATATTGTAACAGAAACAAAAATTAATCAGAAAATTGTTAAATACAGATCACAACTGTATAAAAATTACAATCATCAACTCAAATACTTGGTTCTAATTGAACAGAAATTTCTATGAACTTGTAAGAACTGTGTAGAACATGAATCAGTCTGTGTCAGATCCTGAATCTGAAAATTCCACTGAAGTCACGGGTAAGGGGTGAGTGGAACCAAGATCGAGGCCATTTGCTTTTTGAAGTTTGCAAAACTGCTAAATTTGGCCAATGGTAGTTCACTCTTTGCAACATAGTACGCTTTTGAAAGATTTTTCAGGACTTCTGCTTGTGCTTGGTTTATTTTTAGTATGTTTTTTGCAATTGCTGTTTGTTCTGGGAAAGATATTGCAGACTGGGTGCAGTATAATGCATTTCTTGCGTTTCTCATGGGTTCTGATGGGGTCTTTCTTAAAATTACTGGTCCCAGTTACAAAGGCGCTTGTCGACTCAAATGAAATGAAACTCACAACACACCCGGCAGAACATCATGTTATTTAGCTCGTCATATTCCAGCCACATAAATTCTTTTGTCCATGAAACCAAAAAAAGCTGAGCTTTCTTTTTGCCTCATAGTCTGATTTGTCATAACTTCTCCGTTTTGTGGTAGGCTTTTATTTGGTTGTCCCTTCTTCACCCTGACCTGTCTTATTTGGCTCAGCAGAACTAAAATACCGGCGTAAATCCTGCTGCTTTTACACACGCACTCACATAACGGTCAGCGATTCTCTGCGCAATCAACCTCTCACATGTTTAAACTTGCTGTGGGAGATTTCACTTGTCACGTTTGAATAGTAAGCTAATGAGTGATAAGACGATGTCAGAGGATATGGTGTGCGCAATTAATCGTCACTCACCAATCAGTGCTGCCGCCTCACACACACCATTCGCGCGCGATCGCAAAGTGAACGGATCGCAAAAACAAGCGCAAATTCAAACGCGATTTCGATATGTCACATGTTGACAGTGGCTCATCGATGCCAATAACACAATTACTCAGCTACATTTGCGAAAGAAAATGCAAAAGCATTGACACATATTTTTCCTTCCTATGATAGCCCGACGGGCAGAGCTGAGATAGATTTTGGTAGCCCGACTGGAAAAATCGCTAGCCCCGGGACGTCGGGCTAGCGATTTTGCGAGCCCTGGACTGTTATACATATAGGAACCTGAAGGAGAATTTTACTCTAATCTAGAGTGTACAGACGATTACCAACAAAATATGAATTACACTTCCATCATTCCCTGTAAAACACAGAAATAAATTACCCATCTGTAAGTAATATGGCACCCAGTAGCAGACATGGATTACTGGCCAATCCAAAAACCAAACACATTTTTCCCACAATGCACTCAAATCTGTCTGACCAAACTGAGGAAAAGTGCACTTACTTTTCCCTTTTAAGTAATTCCCTTTCTTCCTGCAGACTGAGAGAATTGCCCCCTGTCATCGACCCCTCGAGTGGCTCTACTCCTGACAGGGGGCTAGATGGTTTACTGAACGGGGTGGAAGTGAAGCAGGTCTTTGGTTTAGAGTGTGGCCGCTCTGCACTTACTGGTGTCGGGTTTATTCTTCTAGTTGGCTTAGATGCCCTGAGGAATAACAGAAGTGGTCAGATTGTTTGAAAATTACATGTTCAAATCTGTATTTATGACTCTACTTATGACTTGTGCAGACTCACGCAGGAGAAATGGGTGAGGAGCCAACAGGAGGGAACTCCTCCAAGTTGTTGAAATTGAGCTGACCTACAGACGGAGGTGAAACCTGCTCAATTATCCTACCATACCCTCCTCCTCCTCTTACTGATCTCCTCCCCCCAGTCTCATCAACGAAATGCCCTCCGCGTCCTCGCCCCCCCAATGACATGTTGCCGCCACTCTTCTTGCGGCTTTTCTGGGACTGGAAGCTAGGGCTGTGCTGAAAGTCAGGAGGAGAAACCATGTAGTCCCCAAGCATGATCCTCTGCCCACCACGCCGCTCAGACCCTGAAGGCCTGGAAGCAGGGCTCCATGTTGTAGAAAAGGAGGGGCTGCTGAAGGCAGTGACCCCGCTCAGACAGTGAGATCCTTCAGGTCCAGGTGACACAGATGAAGGAGAAAACAGCTGGACGCGGCTCGCACCCCTAGTACCACTTCCACCACTGGCAGACTTGCAGCCCCTCCTTTCCGAGAAAACTTGGGTCTGTGCAGCAGGCCTAGGGCGGCTGGGGGTCTTAGCTGGGGTGGCGGGGCCATGGGTGAGTGCTTGACTGCTCTGCTCTCTCAGGAAATTTAAAAGAAAAGGGACGAACTCCTCTTTGTGAACTGTCAGCCCGAGTTCACTAATCGACAGCTTCTCCTCGTCCTGTTGAAGAGAGAGACTTTAACTGTTGGAAAGTGGATCGAGACAAGCGCATCAACATCTATCAACCATGAAATAACTCAGAACATCAGTGCGATTAAATCCTAGATGCATCCCAAGATAATAGATATCCACGCAATTAAATCTTCTGGATAGCTACAGTTAATCTCCTAAAAAAAATTATGATCTAACCTAGCTAACAACGTGCTGGCTAATTTATGGCAAAACCCCACATCTGTCTTAGGAGAATGAAAATAATAGTAAAATTATTAAGTATCTGTGGTAAATTATGACAGGTTTTACTGAAAACATTTCTTCTGAAGAAAGGGAAGCTGACAGCTATCATCTTGTCTGTAGTCGACCTGATCTACAGCTAACGTGGCTCGCTAGCACAGCAGCTAAAAGTTTTGTTTACAATTAGTTACGAGCTGTGTCATCACACAGAACAGGGTAAGCGGAGATAAAACGCAGACAAATGCTCCTCTCGTGATAGTATTACCCGTTTCAGACTTACCCCTGCACTCTTTAGCCAGTCCACCACCTTAATAATATCCACTTTCTGTGATAGAAGCGATTCCAAAAGAGCCGCCATTCTTGCCAAGCGCTGCGCGGCTGAAGAACTGAGAGGAAAGGGGGCGGGGTTAGGCTGTACGCATGCGTGTTGCAAATTACGTATGCCAACCACGTGTGCTTGTCAAGAGTCATTCAAGGACCGTTAGAGGGGCCTGCTTTCACATGTCATCCACCCACTAATAATAACAACCCAAATACAGTCTTTTGCAAAAAAAAATCTCAAGTCACCACTCATTTTTTAATATTTCGCTTCCAAGGAGGGAGACTTTCTTTAAATTTTTTAAAGTGGTGCTGCGTAATAGTTTTCTGGGCTTTCTGAAAATCATAGCATGGTGTGCAGTGTTGCCTTAAAATAACCTGAGGAAATTGGAAGAACTTTTTGAAAAGTATCCTAAAAAAAGTATCCTAAAGTCATGTCCTATCATGCACTTCCCTTTGGAAAACATCTGATTGATCAACGTCTTCACTTTTCAGCATGACAATGATCCAGATAACACTGCCTATGCAGTAAAAACATACAATGGAACACTATCAGTCATGGACTGGCATCGCCAGAGCGTGGACCTCAGCATTACCGAAACAGTGTGGGATCATGTTGACAGAAAACAAAAGAAAGGGCAGCCAGCATTCAAAGAAGAGCTTTAAATACTCTTCAAGAAGCCTGAATAACTATTCCTGAATACTACTTAACTACTTAAAAAAATTACAAGAAAACCTCAGGGTGTGTTGAAAATAATGGTGCTCACATGAAGTGTATTTTTGCCTCACATACTGTATTTCTACATATGTTTGCAAGCTGCAATGAATCACTGCACCTACACTACCAGTCAAAATTTTGGACACACCCTCTCATGTAATGGTTTTTCTTTATTTTTACTACTTTCTACATTGTACATACACACTGAAGACATCATATATATGAAGCAAGATATATGGGAAAAAAATGCTAAAAACTCCAAATATGTTTTATATTTTAGATTCCTCAAAGTAGCCACCACTTGCTTTGTTGACCACCTTCTCTCAATGAGCTTCATGATGTAGTCACCTGAAATGGTTTTCACTTCACAGGTGTGCCTTGTCAGGGTTTATTTGTGGAATTTCTTGCTTTCTTAATGGGGTTGGGACCATCAGTTGTGTTGTGCAGAAGTCAGGTTGGTACACAGCTGGCAGCCCTATTTGACAACTGTTGAAGGTCAGTCAGTTCAGAAAATCAGTAAAACTTCGAATGTATCCCCACTTGCAGTCGCAAAAACCATCAAGTGCTACGATGAAACTGGCTCACATGAGGACCGCAGCAGTCACCTCTGCTGCTGAGGATAAATTCATCTGAGTCACCAGCCTCAGAAATCACAAGTTAACAGTACCTCAGATTAGAGCCCAGATAAATGCCACACAGAGTTGCAGCAGCAGACACATCTCTCTATCAACTGTTCAGAGGACACTGCATGAATCAGGCCTTAATGGTCAAATAGCTGCTAACAAACCACTACTAAGGAAAAACAGCAAACAGAAGAGATTTCTTTGGGCTAAGCAACACAAACACAATGGACATTAGACCAATGGAAATCTGTGTTTGAGTCCAAATTTGAGATCTTTGGTTCCACCCGCCGTGTCTTTATGCAACAAACGAATGGTCTCTACATGCATGGTTCCCACCGTGAAGCATGGAGGAGGAGGTGTGATGGTGTGGGGGTGCTTTGCTGGTGACACCGTTGGGGATTTATTCAAAACTGAAGGAACCCTGAACCAGCATGGCTACCACAGCATCCTGAAGCGACATGCCATCCCATCCCATCCGGTTTGCGTTTAGTTGGACCATCATTTATTTTTCAACAGGACAATGACCCCAAACACACCTCCAGGCTGTGTAAGGGCTATTTGACCAAGAAGGAGAGTGATGGAGTGCTGCACCAGATGGCCTGGCCTGACTTAAACCCAGGCAAGATGGTTTGGGATGAGATGGACTGCAGAGTGAAGTCAAGAGGGCCAACAAGTGCTCAGCATCTCTGGGAACTCCTTCAAGACTGTTGGAAAACCATTTCAAGTGACTACCTCATCATCAAGAGAACGCCAAGAGTGTGCAAAGCAGTAATCAAAGCAAAGGGTGGCTGTTTTGTAGAATCACGAAGAAACATATAAAAAATGTTTTGAGTTATTTCACACTTTTTTGTTTACTACATAATTGCTTGTGTGTTCATTCATAGTTTTGATGCCTTCAGTGAGAATCTACAATCTAAACAGTCATGAGAATAAAGAAAAAACATTGAGAATATGTGTCCAAACCTTTGACTGGTAGTGTATTTTCTATGTTCCTAGAAAAAGAGAAATAAGGGGTGTCTATCTCTATATGTTTATTTATTTAACCAGACCTTCTAAAATTTGAGACCCATGATTGAGTCTAAAGCATATTGTATTAAGATACACAAAGCATTGCTGACTTTTGAATGCAATCTTCAAAAATTGTGATATATTTTATTTAATTTTGGGACTAATTCCACATTTACATAAAAAAGAAACAATGAATAAATCCTTTTCACTTGTTTTTAATTCTCAATGTAACCTTAAAAGCACAAACAAGTAAAATGTTATTAACTCAGTTACTTTTTATGTTTTGTTGGATGTTTTTTTTGTCTTTTTCAAAAAAACAACAGTTTGAATGCCCAGTGGTTTTATTTCAATTAAAAAGAAGCACTTTATAAATTAGCAATTTTAATATGCGTATGCTTGCTCAGTGTCCAACATTTCAGGATTATAAACAGGAATCTGTCACAAAATTCTTTCTGCATGCGGAATGAGTATTTTATTTGTAACCAGTTTATAAAAATAAAATACAAAATAATTTGAAAACAAAAAGAAACAAAACACTGTACAAGGCATTGATATGATACAAATAATAGAATTAACATAAATAATTACAGGTATATACAATGCAAAACTCCCGCTTGTTACATTCTTTCCTTGAGACTGTACAGTTACATTTCAAAACAACGACATACATTACAACACAAAAATATCAACCATTGAAAAAATCCCAACAACTCAAGTGAAAATGACAGATGGGCAAATTAGCAAAAGTCACAATAAATAATTTCTGTCAAGTATTTATAAGTAATTCAATATCATGACATGAGAAGTGTACAAGAGCACACCAAAGCTTTTATTAGTTTCCATCTCACTTTTCAAAATAAAACAAAACAGCTGGCTTTATTCTGTTGGTCTGTGGATTTGTGTAACCACAAAAAAACCCAACAAGCTACTATAAATATGACACTTTCTAATAGCGAGCCACTTTTAAAAGTGACAAAGAAAAATCTCATCTGGAAGGTAACACTAATCCTACGACTACACACCACTTGTGAGATAATAATAATAAAACCCATGATAAGAAATCTGATTATCTTTTAAAATCAGCAGCAGACTGTTTAGTGTCTGTTCTTCCCTTTCATTGAAGCCCGTTAGCATATATGTCATATTTGTACGATAATGATATTATTTAAATATTACTTTCAATATTTTACAGGTATATATTAAAAGTCTGCACAACAGCGTTCTGAACTTCAAAGCCTTGAAATTGGGACTTGAAAGAGGGGGAATTCAAAGACTGCTCGCTGGCGACGCATAAATTGCACAGCCATTTGAAAGCATACAGGTATCACACTGCAAACACACCTTGAATACGGCACCCTGAAATTCTCCAATTTCAACCAGTCAATCAGTAAATGGTCCACACATTCTCACAGTGGAGCGCTCCGGCTCTGACACAGAAGTCTGTCAGCACTGATTTCAGTGGCGAGGGTTTGCATGGTAGCACATGCCATTTATAGACCGAGAGATAAGAGAGAGAAAGAAAGGCTTGGCTTGGCCTAATACCGGAATGATCTCCAACACAGACAAGGCTCAGTCATCCCTCGCTATGCACAGAGGGGCAGAGAAGAGACATTAAGGCGGCTGACTGACTGAACGATGTCTGCCTTCAGGATGAGTCATCATAGCTGCTCTGTGAGGCTAGCGTAGGTACCTGCGAAATCTACATGAGCCAGACGAAATTGTTTAATATCGACAAAAACAAGACGCTCTCATCTCAACTCAAACTGCAAAGTATATCAAAATATTTGGCAATGTGGTTTATGACTGGGACTACCATCAGGCTTTCAGCTCGTGAGTGCAACGCAAGGCTGTAAAATGCAGGAAAGTCTATTCTCCTTTTATTTTTGCATGTCACTACAATTATATGCAATGATAGAATCATCCCAGGTCGGTGCAGAAAACTAACATCAGGTAAGAAAACAAATCTTTAATATGAGGCAAAGAAGATTTAGAGATTCGCCTAACAGGAAATGGCCAATGTGGTAAATGTGATGATGAGTGTTACGCAGCTTTTTACTCAGTAGTCGATTTGGATTTTTTTCTCTGTTGAGCATGCAAAGAGAAGCACTGGAAGGAAGCTGAAGTTATTTTACAGTATCTTACAAGCAGAGGAGTGGGAATAGGTTATGGAGGAGAGCTTCAGTGAGGAATCCTAACTAAAAACTGAACACAAACAACACTCTGGCTTCTTTACCTTGTGCACAAGCCGTATGCTGTATGCCGTTATATAAAAGACATTCTCCGGTGCAGGAGAAACAGGAACGGAAATAAAACACTCTCGCACGTGGAGGCATGGAGCATCGTTTTGGTGTGAGAAATATGTACATATGGCCTCCGGTTTCAACAACATTTGACAAAAATTTTTTTTTGAGGTCTGAAATTCACATTTGTTCAGAGTTTTATCTCAAACACTGGCCTGGTACGTACACAGGACAGCTAATATTTCTTGTTACAAATAATAGCTACTTTGTCCTTAAGTAAACTGCTGCTCAAATTCTGTTTGATTAACAAACATTTGTGTTGCTACCTTTTCTACATAAATGAATGAAAAGGGTTGTCTTATAACCGCTGGCACAAGTCTGTTTTTTGGCTCTTGGTTTTTTTTTGTTGTTTTTTTTCCCTCCCCTAATTACAAACACACCAAAGTGAATCTTCAAGCTGCCCGAAGTGCCAAGGCACGCGCTAAGACGAACATCAGTGCACCTTGAGTCGTTTAAACTTACTACTGCTACTAAAACTTCACAAGTCTAACCTCTAATTCCTTCATTCCAGTGTGACATTTCAGATTCCCTCTCAGCAACACAGTAGGCACAAAAAGGTGTGTGTCCTCACATGCTTTACATGACTGATTGTATAAAGGGTCACTTTGAGCGATCCCCTCATTTTAAAAACGAATGCACAAAAACCACACTTTAACGATCGCACGCGAGAGGATAGGAGTCGTAAGCATTGCTAAGCATCAAAATAAATATCTCAATAAATAAAACTGTACACAAATTCTGCCTTTTATGCATTCACATTTAGCAGAAAGAAAATGTTATACCCTGCCTGATCTGAGTTAGGCCCCCTGGCCAATAATTAGAGTTGCAAATTCCATCAGTATGATTCGAATGCATTAATGCTGGAGATAAATAAGTTCTAATATATTGCGGTGCAGGACAGACTTTTATATATGTGCCCACTGGTCCAACTAACTTCTTATTTATGTCTTAAATCGCTGCATGAACGGTTTAAACTACAGCATTGATTGTAAAAATGAAAAGAAGACCCTGACACAACATTGCCTGTTTGGTAAATTATCATAAAGGACGTACTCCACCAATTCAAGTTCAGTCTGCTAGTCATGCATCGTCATTCAGCTTGTGAACAAGTATTTAATGTCCTCAGAGTTTTGGGAAAGGCAGCATTTTTGGGGGTGGACTAAAATTTCTGGATATCCCGGCTTGTGCCACAAAGATTTATAAAAGTCTCTTTTAAAATATGTTTTCCACGAGTCCGGCAGCTTTAGTGCAAAACTACAATCACTGGGGTGGTATTTGAAAGCTGGACACATACTGAATGACAAAGCCTATGCACAAACAGAAGGAGCGAAGAGAACACTGAGAAACTGTGAGAGGAGTAAAGTTCAGACTATTTTACTGATTATACAGGAAGACTCACTGACTGATGTCTATCCTATTACAACTTCTCTGCTATGGCAACTCAACCTGGTCGGGATCTATCTACTCAGCTTGCTGGAGCACTTGCTCTCTTTGCTGTAGCCTTTTCCTCTAGACAGGTGGAACGGGCTCGTGCGCGCCTGCCGGCTACAGCATGTATCCTGGTGGTGGGGGTAGAAGCGGCGGGGAGGCGGCGAGCCGGAGAAGCTAGGGGGTGAGCGGCTGCGGCCGAAGCAGCCCCCTCCCCCGCCGCCACGGTGCTCGTGGCGAGAGGGCGAGGAGCTGACCGAGCGCTGCAGGGAGGAGGAGCTGCGGGGGGAGGCGCTCGAGCTGCGGTGGTGGTGCGGAGAGCTCGTCAGGCTGCAGATGCCCATCCTGGAGCCCCCGTGCTGGGCAGAGGAGCGGTGGTGAAGGGGGGAGCCACGGGAGCCATGCATTAGCTGAGCAATACACGTCAGCAGTTCTGAGTCACTGGTGCTGCCAGCTCGGATGCGGTAACGTCTAAGCCTGAGTGAAGCATGAAAAACAGCGAGTGATATTTTACAGTAAAGCTCAAATGGAGATAAATCAAGCTTCTTGGCATAAATTATTAAATTAAATAAATAAAAGAGATAATATCTTTATAGTATCTTAATGAAAGTAAAAGATGCAGGGCAACAACTTACCTGCCCTCCACTATGGGGCGACACGGTGGTTTTCCAGGAGGTGGACGCGGCATGAATTGAGCAGCCAGTTGCTCAGCAGAAGAAGCTGCCTGAACGGGACGAGGGATCCTGCTTTTGCGGGACAGCGGGCTAGAGGAGGAGGAGAGAGACGGAGCGTCGTCTCCCTGGCGGTCAGAACGGGAGCCCATAAGAGAGTCCTCTTCCTGAGAGCGGTCAGAGGTGGAGGACAGTGGATCTCTAGTGAGGGAGGCTACCATTGGGCCACGCCTATCAGAAAGGGATGGCGAGGCAGTGGGTGAGGGGACCTGGCCTTGGTGGCTGGCTTTCTTTTGTAAGAGCTTCTCCTTGGCGGATCCTGGTGGAGGGAGCTCCAGGAGGGCCGAGGGCTCCAGCACAGGGATTCGACTTTGCCTGCGGCTTGGGTCTTTACGGGGGGCAGCCAGCGGGGTGGAGGAGGCTGGGCTAGTGATCTGTTCTGGGGTCAGGTTCACTTCTCTAGGGTCTTCCCCCTTCAACTGAGGCTCTGTGACACAGGGAGTGGGGATAGAGTCATTCTCATTGTCTTTTAGCTTGAGGAAATTTCCATTACTTAAATCCCTTTGGTTGTTGACAGGAGGGGAAAGACGGCCATTGGCAAACACAGGGCTGCGAGGAGAGCGAGGGGAAGATGCAGAGCGTGGAGGAGGCGAGCACGGTGAACGAGGGCAGCGCGGGGAAGACATGCGGCTTGGCGCAGGGCTTTGAGCTTTGGTGTGGCTGTCTCCATTGACCAGCATCTCAGCCAGGGGGTCTACTGGTGACCCTGGATGGGAGGGCACATGGTCCTGCGGGGAGCTGATATCCACTGTACGCTCCTGAACCTGCTGAGCTTCAGCTTCAGCTTCGCCACGCCTCTCCAGCAGGAGACACTGTGGAGCACTGTCTGAGCCTGACTGGGAGGAAAGCCCAGAGGGACGCTGAGCCGTCAACTGGAGTGGGGAGGGAAGAGGTGGAGACATGGGAGGGAAGAGAAAAAAAAACACAGGTATTATTTAAGAAAAAGAAAACACTAAAAAAATGGCAGTAATATTCTAAATTGTCAAAGGTCTGTTGCTGATAGACTACAACATGGTGAGTTGTGCTGTAGATCTGCAGCAAGAGCCTGTTGCAGATGTGTGAACACTGAACAATTTTACAATATGTGGTAATAAATGGTGATTAGTTTGGCAACAGCATGCAATACCATAGCTACCATTATCAGACCGAAACACACAAGTGCTATGGCAGTGTCAGTCAAGCTGTGAGTACTAAACCAGCAAGTAGGACAGGAAACGTTCACGCAACTTCGCAGGGGGCTTCAGCGAAGAGAGGGTGAGGAACAAATACAGGGAGAGAGAGAGAAAGAGAAAGATAGAGAGGACAAAGACGATCTGAAACAAAAGAGACCATGCAACCTGTAGTCATGACTCGACATTCCAAACACACATGCCACAATCAGACAAACACACAAACCCTATTCAGATCACAAGAACACATGTCCAGACACAAGGACACATCTGACCCATGCTCTGTCTGGCCTGCACAATGCCCCTCATGGTTTCTGGAGAGAGCTGCCTGACAGCAACACAATAAGCAAGCCGAATGAACAAAAGAAGCCAAAACCAGCAACTTAAATGAAAAAAAAAGAACAAATATGTTGACAGCGGGTGTAATGCTACTGATGTAGAGGGAGCTGAATGGAGGTCTCTTTTTACAGGACTGCGATGGGCTCATCACCTGCTGAAGCTGGGCACGGGTGATGCGAATGACTGAGGGAAACTTGGTGTTGGCAGCACCCGCGGGGATGGCTGGCAATTTCCTGCGACTGGGTGAGCAGGTGCTGGGGGTGGGGTTTGGTGGCAGAGGTAGGGAGGCGTGGTAGGAGGAGGAAGAGGAGGGGCGTTCTTGCGGCTGCTGGTCGGCGGACTGGCTGCGCCTCATGGCCGGCAGCTGACGTTGGTGCAGTGGGTCCGACAAGGTGGTCAGGAGGGTGTGAGGACTGGGAGAGCGCAGAGGGATGGGGCTGGATGTCCGGACCGCAACCTCCTCGGGCAGAGATGGAGGAGAGGTAGGGAGCTAAGAGATGGGAGGGAAAGAAGTGGGAGGTGGAGAGAGGAGGGGTTGTGAGATTTGTGAGGGACTGAGGAAGTATAGTGGAAGTACTGTGAGGTGGGACAAGCAGGCTGCGCTAGCGGGGAGCAGGATGCAGAGCTTTAAGTGATGAAAGGAGCAATTAAAGAAGTTTTAAAATTTTTGCATACACTGGTGAAGAAAGATGGAGACCAGTCAGGGAGTTTTTGTTATGGCAGTTCATGTTTGCAATCTGGATATAGAAGTTCTGACTGCAGAGACAGTCAGGGGATAGACAGCAGGTCTGTTCTCTTACATGTTAAAATCAGTCAAAGTTAAGCTCAGAGACAGAGAGGCAATATGGAACTGGAAGATATAGATTACTGGGATGTTATGAATAGGTAAGTAGCAAGAAAGTAATTTAAGGTAAGCAAATCAAAACATATTTTGGAAATAAAAAGTTTGATTTGAGAAGCAAGAAATGAAAAAAGCAACCACTTAACCCAAATGTCTGCAAATAAATAATTAGATTGAGTGCAAATTAAAGTGAATCAAAGCCATAAGACCTCTTTCTCCCATGCTGTGATCTGATAAAAAGCTCTGAGTTGTGTCACAACTATCTTTTTCTAACAAATACACACAAGTGAAGAAGCGAGCAGACATAAAGCAGTAACATTTAGCTTCAAACCACAGCAAGATGCAGCTGGTGACACTCTGTTGAATGATATTAGCATTTACGTTCTATACCTAGAACTCTGACTCTGTGCAGCTTTTTAACCTTGTAAAATGCTGACTATAGTCAGGATTATGTATGCAATGTTATGATATGGTATTCAAATGAAAGTGCTTACCTGTGTGAGGACTCCCTCAGCCAGAGCTTCAGCCGGGCTAGTTGGAGTGATTGGGGGCAAAGGCCCTGCAGGGCCCACACTAAGCTCCAACTTGTCCATTTTTACACTTCCTTTGGAAGAGGCCGTGCTTTCTTGTTTGGCTTTCCCCAATCTAGGGCTCTGGCTGCCCTTCTCCCATCCAGGATCCTGTTCATCTGGTTGTAGCACCTCTGGCTCCTCATCCTCCTCCGAAGGGCTGGTGGTAGCCTTGACTCCTGGGGACCCACTGGGTCGTTCCACCATTACCCACTCCCTTGAGTCAAAGTCCTGCCTCCCAGAGCTCAAATTGAGGGCCACAAAGCCCCCACTGCTGGCTGCCCCCTCTCCCTGCTCTAACGATCCAGGGGAAGCTGGCTTAGGAGAACCACCACCGGATAGGAACTCTTCATCATAGTGCCAAACCCTATCAGGACGCTCCCCGGCAATTACAGCTTGAGCCTGAGTTACTGGGATGATAGCAGCTCTGTCAGATTCCTTCTCCTGTTGTTGAGTGCCAAGCTGCTGCTTTGCTGAACTGAACATATACAAGACAAATGCAAACAATCAACCTTCTGATCTACCTAAAGGTGAATTTAGATAAGAAAGTAAGTATTACCGTGCAATACAAGTATTGGTTGCTTAGTAGACTTACCAGGCATCCACGAAGCGCTCTGGGCTGGGCTTGGACTCCAGGCCAAGCCTCCTCTCCAGCTCAAAGCTGTGGATGTTGCGGAGCTTCCTGAGCAGAGGGCCATCACGGTCTGAAGCCACCACCTCAGAGTGCAGTTTGACAGGGGAACCCAGGCTTGGCCCAGCATAGGGGCTCTGGTGCCCTTGGTTGCCCTGGTTGTTGCAGTGTTCCTCCTCCGCTGCCGTCTGTGGGAGACAGTGTTAAAAAAAAAAAGTAACTTAAAAGCCAAAGAAGCAGGCGAAGTTCATTTCTTATATTTTCTTTGAATTCCCTGTGGCTTTTACCTTCCAGACAGCTGTCCTGATGCGGTTACGGTTGCGATCCAGCTCCTCCCAGACATCAGTCTCCTGGTTCCGGTGCGGGTGGAGGGGAGAGCCCGGCAGACGCTCTGGAGCAGGGTTGTTCTCCACGTCGCTGAGCTGCTCATCCTGCAGAACCTCATCTGTATTTTCTCTCAGCAGATCGCCAGGGATCAGGGACGCATTTGCCATGCTGCAACAAGAAAAGGTGCACACACTTTCAATGTCTCTGACGATACACATACATATATATATATATATATATAAAAAATGGACCCCATAGAAATTTCAGCCATACATGAAGTTACCGAAAATAGACACCATAAAACATGCTTGTGTACTTCTACATGTATTCATTTCAAACATACCCCATGTGTGCTGGAGTGAGGCGAGTGTGATGTTGAGGTGTCGTGGTACTGGCACTAATTGTCAGCGTGCCATCAGTAGTGGTCCGCTCCCAGTCATAGGGGTCATTTTCCACGACATTGTAGGTTTTCATACTGTTGTCAAACACTGACATCAACAGCTGCAACAACACAAAAATATATAATCATCAATTCATCATGATAGAAGCAGAAAATATACATGCACACCAAAACCTGAGCAAATTTACTTTGAAATACCGAGTTACGATACAGGAAAACCTTCACTCTTTATTGAATGTAAATCATACCTGGTAGTCAGGTTTGGTAAAGTAGTCAAGGCTGGAGATGTGATCCAAGAACACACCAAACTCTGCCGGTAGATGTCTGAGCATCAGTCGATGATCGTAAGTCTCCTTCAGCTTCCCCACATGTTCCTAAAATACACAAACGCACATCAATTATATGTCATCATTTGGAGCCACCAGGACAGAGCTAATTTTTTCGAATGCCCTTACTTTATCCTTGATCTTCCTCCACGGCAACTGACCGACCAAGAACTCCACCAACATGTAGAAGAGAGACCACAGGTCATCGTGACGTCCCATCTCCTGCAGAATGAAAACAACTCTGAGTTAACAGGATTGGATAATGTCTGACTGTCAAAGAAGAGGAAGACATATGCAGGACAGCATCACAGACGAAACAAAACCTCTAACACTCCCTTACAGATACTGACCTTATTCTTGTGTGCATTGACAGATGCATATCGCACTGTTCCCCTAAACCCTGCCACTGGACGGGGCTGACAAAGAAAGACAGGCATAGTCATTAAATCGTGATACTGATGATATCTAAGTTTCACACAAGATTTTTAGACAAACTTTTAATTTGCTTCCTGTTACAAACAGAGATTTGGAGAACAAGATAAGAATTGGTTTGAATTTCAATACTCTACATGAAACTACAAAAGTATCTGTCTTTATAGCTGCAAAACATGCATTATATTCAAAAGCTACTTCTTAACTTTGTCTCTATTGTGGATTTACAACAGACCAAAACAATAAGCTACACAAAAACTCAGTAAACAGAGCAGATCCTTTATCAGTGGAAATGTCCCTGTTCTTAAATGTGCAAGTTAAAATAGAGCTAAAATAGGACTTTCATATGGTTCCACTCCTCAGTTTCAAAGCTAGATGCCACTAAATCCTACATACTGCTCCTTCGGATTCAGTATATAAGCCATAACAGAGAATGCACTTACAGGTCGAACCTCCTGGCAAGAGTTGGTGAACTGGCGAGCTAAACCAAAGTCCAGCATGTAGCAGGTACGACAGGTGCTGGGGAAGCGACCCATGGCAAAATTGGACTGCAGCAGAAACAGGAGATTGAAAAGAAGTGAAATCTATGTGCAATAAAATGTCATTTCTATTTACAGTATATCCATATATAGATAAGAAATGTCTTCCAGTAAGGCAATATAATTTAAGACAGCAGCTCAGAAGACAAACAATATTTACATTCTGTTAGTTTTAGGAATCTGGCCAACACTGATGCTGAGCCGACTTACTGTAAGCAAAAAGCAAACTATTGAATCAGCAGCAATGTTAGCAGCCAATTATAAAAAAACGATGTCAGTGGCAGAGTCGAATGCTGACAATAGAAATAAAAATATGACTATATTTATATTACTTATCTGCCTTGAATATACTGTAGGGACATATGTGCATTTAAAGAATGTCCTGCACCCAACTCACCGGTTTGATGTCACGATGCAGGAAGCCAACAGAGTGAATGCTTTCTATGGCTTCCAGGATCTGGCGCCCCAGACGGAGCGTGGTGCTGATGCTGAATGTTCCTCGAGGCATACTTCTCCTCAAGTCGGCCAGGTTTCGACCCTAAAGGGCCACACAAGCGATTTATTAGTATAGAGGCAGAGTTGTCTGATAAATCTCCCCATTGCACCAGACTTTTAATGAACAACAAATCAATCAATCAATCAAATCATCCATCCATCCATCCATCCATCATGCTCTAAAAAAAGTGAACAGTGTTTGAAAAATGATGAAACAAAAGAACAAAGTATTTAAACATACATACACATCAAAGGCTTTGCTGTTTGAAATGTTTGGCCTGGGCAATAGACAGATGTGTTCAGTGGGCAGGAAACAAGCCAAAAGTGAGGTACAACACGAACTGAGCTGCACACAACAGTTTAAACACATGGTGTGGTCGGGAACCAGTGCGGTGCAGTAAAATTTGACATTCCTGTGGGAACGGTTGAACAAATTACAACCAGATCACACGTTCAAAACACCCCAAGGCCAACTACTATCCAATTCAAGTAGGATGCATTTATAATTTCTGATCATGTCTTGGGTAACACAGCCTCATGTGGTCGATGGAAAACTAATCTTATACGTGCAATTCACAGCATGTGATGCACTCTATCAATAGCCTGCAGCTTGAGTTTGCTTCTGCCTGATATTCTGCAAACTGCTACATGCATTTAAAGTGGAGATAGTTACTGTTCTTTTGGACATATTTGGGTTTTTTGCATATACTGTAGCTTAGCTGCTGAATTATTTACATGCAGCAGTGTTTTTAGAAATTTCTGAAATATTTATTTGCTTTGGTTTCATGTAACCATCTTCTATATAACAGTAACTTTGAGTAAGAGCTCACCATGATTTCTCCAAGTCAACAGCCCAAAGTCCAATCAAGGTCAGGGTAAATAATCAAAATGGTCAAACATAGCACATATTGACTGAATGGTGGCTATGACCACAAGACACTGTTACAGCATGACTGGAAATACGCTAAACAGAAAGAAGCTAGTGATCAAAGCAGAATAAGTGCTATGAGGATGTTTAATAGCTCAATTATAAGTTTTATTTCTTTTCCTTTGTTTCTGTTGTTATTCTTACTCTTTGCATAATGTACAAACTGAAATTAGCAAATGTTTGACACTTGCTTGGTGAATGATTTATTTGACTCTAAAAGAAGCTTCTTTTAGAGTCTTTTTAGAGACGAGTCTTTTCCTTTGGGACTAACCTGAAGCTCCATCACCACGTAGTTAAATCGGTCGTTACGGCCGCATCCCACAAAGCGACACACATGGTCTTTACCTAAGAAAAGAAGGACAAGAGAGTTTCAGGATTCTTCCTCTCACCTTACACATGCTGTATTATTTGAGGGGTGGTTGTATGAATCATACTTAGTCACCCTATCATATCCAATGTCCCTGTCCTCTCATCAGCAGCTTCACTGTATTATTTCCCTGCTGATTTATGGGATATAGCACATGACGCCAGGTCTAGACATGTGTGCATGGATGCCTTGAGGGTTTGTGTGTGTGTTTATGCATGGGAAGGACATTGCTGCACCAGCAGGTTGACTGCAGCCACACCCCAAAGCCCTTCAGCTAGCAGCGTCTACATGCATAGTTAGTGACAAGACCTTCATGCTAAAATGCTACTATTCAGATCATTTGTTATTACAAAATTGTTATTTAAGGGTAAAAATACATCAAAGTCGAAAGTGGGTTATATATGACTCCATTATGCTTTATATATTTACTCTCTACAGCTGGGCGGGTCAGCAATGGTTGGGGGGCTGGAGTTGAGCCCATCTCAAATTATATGCTGATTCCCTCAGGAAGCAACAGGACCACGATGCTCCAGGCCAAAGCCATTAGACAGCAAACATGATCCCAGCACATTGATTTTCTTCTTGGGAGGGGGGAGGTAAAAAAGCATTGTGGGTAAAGGGGAGAAGGAAGGACCTTTTTTCTTTTATAAAAGAAAGAGAAATGGAAGTAACACAGTCCCCCTAAAGGATCTAACTTTATGTTAACCCTAGGAGTGTCCAAGCACAGACAACCGTACACTTGCTGTATTGTTTCTGTTAAAAAGCAGGACCACCACAGATGTTTTTTCCACAGCATGGATTGAGGCAAATTGTGCTGAACCCTGGGCCAAACTGTTTTCAGATCTATATCTATTCTCAGAGGGAGAGTTTATTCTACCCTGCTACTGATGCTAACAAGCGATACCAGCATTTTCTCCTAGGAGGAGATTTTTGGAAGGAAACATTCTAAGGATAGACATTCTGAATGCTTTTTCTTCTCTTAAACATTTGCTGGATGATAACAATAAATACTCAGCACGTGTGAGATAATGGGCCAGTACCAATAAGTGATATCAGTGAATCCATTTGCACTCACCCTGGAGCTTCTTGAGCACCGCGACCTCCATCTTCAGCACCTGTTTGGGCTGCTGGGCCGACTCCACCTTCAGTGCCACGCTGACCCGCGTCATCAGGTCCGTCGCCTCGTAGATCTCCCCGAACCCACCACCCCCAATCTTCTTCACCTGGAGTAAAGATGATGGCACATATGGCATATAAAAATACTACTTCTACTTCTACAGAGTAAAAGTAAGAGGTGAAGATCATTTAAGGCTCCACAGAGTTTATGACAATTAGGTGTTTTGTCAACTAGAAGAACACTACAATGGCACATGAGCCCACAGACTGTATGCAAAAGACAGATGTAGCCTTTGGGTTTGTAAAAGGCCTCAAACTTATGCTTTTTCTGATGGCGAGCAGGGGGCGATTCCCCTTTAAAACCAACCTCCTTGCGATTTAATAGTATTTATTATCCTTTCTGTGGCATGATATAACTGCGATTTGGTTTGATCCTTAGTTGCAGATTTTTGTTCTTATTTGAATGTATAGAAAAAAGTCATTCGTCAGTCCATCCAGCCATCCTTCATCCATTAATCTTCATAAAACGTCACAAATAAACCCTTTGTAACGTCCCTCTGAATCCCGCGTTTAAATATGGGTCAAATGTTCTGTGAGCCAGCAGTGTAGTCCTGAATACCTTGAGGCAACTGTTGTTGTGATTTGGCACTATATAAATAAAGTTTAATTGAATTGAATAGTCCTTTTTTTAACCCTTTTTTTTTTTTAAATCAGTGTTTGTGTTTTAACATTTTTGGTATTTAGATGTATATTTCATTGTGTATTTAAGTGTGTATTTACAATCTGTACAACCATTTGGTAAACTGAGGTGGTTTTAAATGTGCTATAGAAATCAACTTGGCCTTAACTAATCACTGGGATGTGGCCCCTAATGGGAAAAATTCTAGAAACTGGCTTCTACTACAGCAAACAGTGAATGAGTGAAAACACATAATGAGAGGTTGTTTTTTTTTTAATTTAACTTTAAAAAAATGATTCTGATTAAAACTGCTGGTAAATGTGAAATTTCCTTCCTGGTCAACCAGCAGGAATTTATATGACTCAGTTTATAGTTCACCTATACTTCTGCATAGCATCGTCCTTATTTCTTTCTTTTAGCTGCTTCTCAACTACCAATAGTATTCAAGCTCATCTTGTATCTCAACTACTACAGCTTTAATTTCCCCTAAGCTCCGATGTGCCCTTCACTGTCCTCCATGCTCGCACAGAGTTTTCTGTCGCACTTGGAGCTAAAGTTGTGGGATTAGCTGCAGCATTCTTATGTAACTCCTTAGATGACAGGAAGTGGAGCCAGTTAGGAATAACAGCCTCACACGGAGCCCAGGCTGGCACAGCAGTGAGAGACATGGGCCTTTGGGGAGCACTGCTGCTGCTGCTGCCTATAGCACAATGAACTGCCACAAATAGCTATACAGGCTATTTTTGGATCACCCGTACTGCAGCAGCAGAACCTGGACAGAGAGACATGACCCCAAACTGTCGAATACACAGGTGAGACACTTAAAAAGAGAGCGGTGGCGCTCGTAGGCAGAGCAAGCATTGTTTGAGGAACAAAGAAATCCTGTTTGTGGAACAGAGGGTGACCTCGGGACAGGCAGTGATGGGGCTGCACAAACACGAAGCCTATTGTAGCTGGAAAACACGGCACTTACCACTTTCCATCGTTCCTTGACCAGGGAGAGCACGCTCAAGATGTCAGTTTGCTCTGCTCCCCCACTCATCCCGTCGGCAAATCTAGGGACGCTGCCCTCACTGCTTCCCCCACGACCAGCAGCCTCACACTGGGCCGAGCATTTGGGATCTGATGGAGAACCCTACGGAAGTCCAAGAGAGAAACAAAGCAGTCAGAAGCGGAAGAAGGAAATCAGCTGTAATCTGGTTACATTTGACCAAGCTGCACTTGAGCATCCCAGGCTAACATCCAGCAGGTTTTACAGCATTAAAATCACTACAGAAAGCATGCATGCCACTCAGTTGAGAGACCAACTGCTGCCTCAATAGCTGGAGCTTTCTGATACGTGACCATTGCAGCAGCTGCCACACCTGCTGCCAGCAGCTGTCCTTCTAGACAAGCTCACCCAACAAACTCACAGGCAAAACTATTACATTACAAAGAGGTTTCATCATCTTAGTATCATTTCCCTCTTCTGTGTATGAAAGCCAAGCGGCAGGCCTTATGAGTGTATTATCAGATGTAATGAGTCGGTTTAATTTGCTTAATTTGCTTAATTTAAATCGACTCAGTAGTGAACTGATTAAAACCAAACCACACAAAAATTCACATTTTTATAAATAACTGAATTTTCACAAAGCACCAACTATTCTTATAAGTTACATATTCATTCATTTTATTTTGTAAGACAGTTTTAAGTTTATTTTTAATTCCAGACAACAGAAATATGCATATCTGCAGTCATTATTTCTATTCTGTTCATTTATATCACGAGAAATTGAATGATTAAAAAAAAACAAAATCAAATGACAATCCAAAAAATGTGTAGGTTGAGACTACAGCTTACATAATACCTACGCCTGACACCAAAGAAAGAAAAATCAGCATCAACTGGGAAATTGGATGAAGATTAAAGAAAGAAAAGATGGACCATTCATGTCAAATCCAGCTGTAGATGAACTCTTTTTATCACATTTATCACAATACTGAATCATTCTGTAGTAATTCTAACTTACAGTTCATATTAAATAAAGTTAGTTGTGTCAGTATTACTACATATATACATGGTAATCATTTGTTAATAAAACATTTTTGGACTAGATGTCTGAAAAGCAGCATGCTGGAGGATAAACACGTTCCAGAGGAGCCAAATTGGCTTCTAATGCATTAATAGAAAAATTATTAATAAACTTAATAATAATTTATAGAATCTCTATAAAATACAACCTGTTAAAAAGTGTTGCTGATCATTTAATTAGGCTGACATGATGTGGCACAAACTCCTTTAGCACACATCAACTTTCAAATGGAATTTCCTTTTGAAAAACCGAGTCCGTGTTCCTGCATTATACAACATCCGTGTCGCAGATAAACATTCCTCCGGAGAGCACTCGCTAGATACTTCCTTTAGTCCGCCTTCAAACACTCACTCACAGCAAGCCCGACTTTGATTCATCATTCTGTACACGGCGCCCGAGCATCTACGGTTATGCAACGAGCCTTCAAAACACTATTTGGTTACAGGGCATGATCCCGACATCAAGGAGGCAATCAATCCCATCATGCAGCATGCTAGTGAGGCTTGGAAGAGGGAGAAGTGTGGTTAGAGCAGATAACAGTGAAGTGATGAGCATGAAATGTGACCCAAGGTTAAGGCTCAGGAGTAAGGTGGCCTTTGTTGAAGCTACACAGATCCAACGACACAACTGGACCAAACAAATCCCTTTTAATGACTCGCAATTACTGTAATGGACTTACATTACACTAACAGTACATTCTATTTTAAAATGTTTACCTTCACGGGACAAAAGGGGCTTGATTATGATCCCAGCTGTATATTTAGATATGCTTCCTACTATGAATGTGTCTACATCTCCTACAGTTTTTCAGTATTTTTGTTTTACATGAATTGGTCCATTGGTGTAGCGAGGATAATAAGCTAATTTATGCTTTATTTATAAGCGGTTAAACATATCAAACATGTAACAAATGGCATGCATAGAGCATGGATAGAGCTCAACAAAACACACGATAAACCAAATATCTTCATAATGGAAAAACTTCACTGAAATCAAGACACGTGCGATAATTCGAAATCAACAATGGCTTACTAAATGTCGTAAAAACAGCACAGCAAATATCAGATGACATTAAAGTGGTTGTGTGTTTTGGCCAGTGCAGCACAATGAAGCGGCTTTGAGTGATCAGACTTGTGACAATGCAGGGTTGGAAAGTTGTGTGCGGTCATTCATAACACTGCAAATATTCAGTATATATGCTCTGATTTAGTTTAAAATGCCCACTAATCTCTACATTGTACTGTTTTGCTATGAACTAGGATGTAGCACAATTTACTGCTGAAGAAGCTTTGAGGCTAACCCTAATCCTAATCGTAATCTTTACCTTTTATTGTGTAAAAATGACTGAAAACCATATTTAATGATATTAAAACATTTTAGAATCCCGAATTATACTAGAGTATGCTCTACAGCTATGCCACTCATTCTGTTGTCAGCAGACTTGGAATAACAGAGATCACGGTCATCATTTCACATGCTAGAATTTTCCAATTACTATACTAAACACAGCAGAGTGAGTGCTGACATTCATTCACCATTAGTTCTTTTAAGCATTGGGTCATTCACTCTTCTTCTTCTTCTTCTTTCAGCTGCTCCCTTGACTGCTCGCCACAGTGAATCTTCTGCCTCCATCTCACCCATAATCCCTAACATCCTCTTCCGTCACACCTACCCTCTGCGTGTCCTCTGTCACTACATCCATGAAGCTGCTCTGTGATGTTTCTCTTTTCCGTCTCCCTGGCACCTGCATCGACATCCTTTGCCCAGAATCTATCCCTCCTCTGCACATGTCAGCCTTGCCTCTCAAACTTTATCTACAAACTGTTCAACCTGAGCTCTCCCTCTGATGTACTCATATTTAATCTTGTTCATTTTGGTCACTCCCATTTAAAATCTTACCATTTTCAGTTCTGACAGCTCCAGCTTGGCTTCCTGTCTTTTTGGTAGTGCCACCAACTCCAAACCATATGTTATAGCAGGTCTCATTACCATCTTGTAAACCTTTCATTTTCACTCTACTGTCACAAATCGCCTCTGATTCTCCACCCACTCCACGCTGCCTTGCACTCTCTTCTTCACTCTCCATTGCTTTGAAAGATTGAGATTTAAAATCAGCCACCCTCACTACCTCCGCTCCCCCCAGCTTCACTGTTACACCAGTCTCTCTCTAACTCCTCTTCTCTCCTGAGCATACCTCCTGAATCTTTTGTCCTGCTTTGGTTCAAGAGAATCGAAAGTGAATAAAAAGATGAAATCAATCTATTTTTAATCCAGACTGGCTAAACTTCTATACAAGTATTTTTCTTGGTAAATTAGAGATGAACACAGTAAGTCTTTGAGCCAACTGTGAATTCTCAACGTTGAGCTAATTGCTGCTTATGCAAAATCACAGAGCATGCCATCAAACATGCTCCACAAAAATGCTCATATCCTCAAGGGATGAGCAACTTTCTCTGTGATTGAATAACTAGTGCTCTGAGTGAGAACTTCAAGGTCACAGCATGTTCCAGTGCTTTCCTTCAGGACATTTTTCCACAGGGTCACACCTGGATATCACAGCAGATAATTTGCTTAAAATTAGTCAGAAGTTGGAGGTTGTTATTTCATACAAATAGGGTGTGGGGAAAGAAAGTTTTAAATAGTGGCTTCATCTGAGGCCATCTTTGACTCACAAAGACACCAGCATTCATTCAAACATAAGCTTGTACACATATTGCACAAATCAACACACCTGCACAAGCCAGCCAGGCTGCCTCACACTGTGACTAATCTAACGCCTTACAGAGGGGGCACGGTTCTGCTCCTCCTCCTCCATACCAGACACGGCCAATGACGAGAGAGAAAACAACAAGCCCACCAGAAGCAGCCTTTGGACCCCAAAATTAAAAGCCAAGTATGACAGCCAGCTCCTGCCTCATAATGCATCACGCTTCCTGACCCCAGCATCTCCATGGCGACGATGGTGCAGTGCCATTTTCATTTGCTGACTGCAGCTGGTCATCGCCTCTGCCCTTTAGGTCTGCTGGAAGCTGCAAGTTTACAGCTAGAAAAAGCATCATGAAATGTCAATGAGTGATTCTGCCGCAGAGTAGCTCCTCCTTGAGAGTGAATATGAATGTGACTTGATGGTGAATATTCACAAAAGCAACAACAAATCAAGCCTGACCCTGAAAGCTTGCTATGCATACATGCGTATAAGCCTGGATCCAACGAGAATATCTTCTGCCTAATCCAAGAGTGGCCTGGTTCAGTGGTAGGACGGAGAGACTGCTGCTGGATGAAAATTAATGTCTGGACTGACTTCTCTCCAGAACTATGGGTTCTATCAAGAGAAGACTGGGAAGCAGGGAAGGATGGGACCAGAAAGTGTGTTTATATAGGGAATCAAAGATGCATTCACGTAAAGAGCTACAGTTGCCTCCAGTGCATCTTTTTCATCATTATTAGTGCATACCACAGTGACCAAGCAAATACAATCAGGCCTTCTGTATCGTATTCAACGGAATGTGTCGATAACAAGCTACAGCCGAGTCCCAGCAAAGGTGTAACGCCGCTCTGCAAAATGAAACCCCCTCTCTTGCCTGCATTGACTGACCCCGGATTTGCTGTGGAGAGCTGTTGCATAGCGATTTGGTTGCCACAGCAGATTTACTCAGGCGCGTCCACGCACATTGGCCATCCGCAGGCCACGCAAGCCCATCCTGCCTGACTGTAAGCTCTGACAACATGCAGGTTAACAAACCGAACGCATGTACGCAGCTGCCGCCGACAAACATGGGGGTGTTAAGAGTGGTGGGGGAAAAAAAGAGGAGGCACTGAATCATCTGGATCCTTACCTCGGGTCTGAGCTGCCAGCCCTTGATCCAAAGAAGAGCCGGGTGTGGTTACGAAAAATCCTTTTGGTTTGGGGGCGGCGGGGACGACAACGAGCGGAATCCCATAGCGAGCAAAGCGTCCATAGGCGGAGGTGGTGGTGGTGTTGTCGGTGACTGGAAATAAAATAAAAGAGCGAATGGAGGAGGGAAGGAAATATGTCTGAGTGTGATCGTCCGTTTTCTCCTTCTGCCTGTCACCTCAGCATCTTTATCTGTCGCTGCGGATCCGTGACGTGACAACTCTGTGATGATCAGCAGCCTTCCTGCGCGCGCGGCCCCGATTCGATCGCCCCTCGCAACAGCTCGGCCACGCGCGCGAGGGGGCCCTCTTTAAAGCTCGTCTCCGCGGTTTAGCGTTGCGCGCACGCGCAGTACACAGTCACCGCGTCTGCGTTTGTTTTCCCAGCCCAAAGAGTATGCGGAGTGTCATCATATATGGACGTACAAAGGAGATATGAGAAAATGATGTTAGAGGATAATATGAAGGATACAATCGGTTTGGTTTGGAACGCGGCCACAAAAGGCCGTTTTTTATCAATAACACTAGGGGGCGGCATTAAGCAAAAGATGCCATTGCAATACAAACAACAACACTAACATACGATACACGGTTTTTATTTAAGTGGAACAGAAAAAAAGTGCGACAGCAAAGATATTTTCAAAAAATGTTACATTTACATGTAGTGAATAAGTGATTTTCTTGTAGTTCAATCTAAAGAAAGGAAAGATGATATAGTAAAACAATTGTAATGGAGTTGGGTAAAAAAGTTACCTCAAAACTGCTTACAGTCATGTGAAATAAAAAGTTTAAACAGGACTGCATAGAGTCCTGTGAAAAGTACACACAAAATGCTTCTAATTAAGAGGGTAAGTAATAGCAAGGTGTTGCTAATCAAATGATCATCAGCAAGTGTGAGCATCTCTATAAAAGCAGAGGTTTTGGCAGTTTGCTGGTCTGCAGGATTCAGATGTGTGTTAATACAATGCTACACAGTGCGATATAGGGGAAGTTGCAAAAAATCCATCTTCTCTAGCCTCTTCTCTCTAAGCAGCACAGGTTGGGTATGCAAAATTGTATTTAAACAAACCACACGAATTCTGGAACAATGTCGTTTACAAAGATGAGGCCAAAGTGGACATGTGTGGCCATAATGCACAAAACCAAACACAGCAAAGCAACACTTCATACTAACTATGAAGCACGACCGTGAAAGCATTATGATATGGGCTTGGTTTTCGGCCACAGGACCTGGGCACCAAGACCCTAAGGCCACCCACAAATCTAAAACTGAATAGATGGAAAAGAATCAAAGTGTTGCAATTTCCCAGTCAAAGGGCAGTCTTCAACTTGATTTAAATGCTTTAGTGGATCTTAAAAGAGCTAAACATATACAAGGGCCTGCAAACCTCAATGAACAGAGGCAACATTGTAAAGAAAAAGTGGGCCAAAACTCCTCTGCATCAATGGGAGAGACTGATGAAGTCATACAGAAGTTATTGCTGCTACGATTTATACAAGATATTCAATCATGGGGTGTACTTAGTTTTCACAAGACTTCATAAAGTCCTGTGAAATGCTATATTTTGTATTTTATTTTATTTTGAATTGTTATAAAGCAGCATACAAGTAGAAATGCAATGCAGTACAAGACATATAAATAATGAAAATTTAATGTCAGTAAAGTACCGGAGTAGAGTTAGATAACATCACAGTTTCTAAATCCTTACTTTTACACATATATATTGCATATTACAATAATAACATACTAAAAATGAAAATACTAAAAATACAACCCTAAGAAAATGTGGTTTGTAAAAAGACTATCCCATTTTATCTGCATAAAGATAAAATATCCAGTGAAAAGATATGTAAGATTACTGTAATATAGCTCCATCTGCAGAAAAAACTGCAAGATTGCAATACAGTTATTTCTGTTTGATTCTATCTAGCACGCTGTGCGCACACTGCACCATATTTTTCTTGCACCAATACAGTGCATTGCTGTGGAACAATTGTTATACAGTGTATATTCAGCACAGCTGAAGATTTAATTTGTTTGGAAACTGAGTCTTAATAATTTCCTGTTTTGCACCGCTTTGATTCAATTACATTCGAGATTAGTCATTGGTATCATACAATGCACTGTAACTGAACAGCAGTTTTACTGGGTTTATTCCAATGATTACTTTGACTTACTTTCTTTTAATGTGTGCTCTCATTCATTTTATTTTTGTTATTTATTCTCTCTTTTCTGTCAGGGGATCAAAGAATTCTCAGTATTTTTTAAAGCCTTTAAGCTCTTTGTCACACTACTTTTGAGAATTTAGCCCGCACAAAAGTGCTGTGGCACATCAGATAAACATCAGCCACAGCCATAAGTATCCTCCTATTTGCAGATATCTGGGTCAACATACGATTGCAGGACATTTTCTGTCCCAGCCATAATTTGAAAATAATGAATTCATAAATACTAAGGTATGCATTTGCTGTGTAAATACACCATTCCTGAGGCAAAATGTAAACGTATTGTTGGTTTGAAAAATATTATTTAAAAATACAAAATGGCCTTTGAGAACCTCTGAGAAATGGCATTTTTCTCTTCTCCCAACTTCTTGAGCCAAATTGTATGTCAAATATATGAAATATAATATATTATATAAAATAAGTTATGAATTCATTTTTTCTGTTTTGATTTTGTTGAAAGATCTCATTTAGAAATGTCAAACCATTTACTATCAGCATTTTTTTTTTTTAAAGGAAACCATTCACAACATATGTGCAACCCAGTTACCAAAACCTATTTAGCCTGGAGGAGTAAGAGACAAAAACAGGGAGACGACCTGACAAAGAAGAAGTGACATGGTTGAGTCATGTGCTAGCACCATGGGTTGACCAAAGGTCAGTCCTCTTTGACATATTTTGTCTTTTTCCAGTGAAGACTGAGTGTGTCACTCTAACTGCAAACCCATTGCACATGTTATCAAAAGAAGACAAACTCATTTCAGAGTTTCTGTCCTTTTATTTACATAACTACATCCTTGACTTTCACAGATCATTAAATTCCACGGATAATATCTTTTACTGATAAAACACTAATATTAGTGCTGATTAGCAACCCTGTTATCATATAAAATTAACATAAGAAATGCATATTAAAAACATACAAAATATTATTATATTAACAACAGTTTTGTGGCCCTGAGTATTTATTTGTCACAAATATGTCATAATCTACAAATAAAAGGATATATCCATTCAGCCGAGTCATTTTTTTGCAACCCTGTTACCATGTCACGATTGATAAAATGATCAGAAATGTTTTTATTACCTCACAAGGGTTGGATCTATTGCCTTTGTAACATTTTGAATTATTATATAATTGGTGTATTTGAGCAAAGATGTGAAAATAAATACTGAAAAATGCTAAAAAAAAATAAATTAAAAAAAAGTATCTTTGATGCTTGAGATGGAATTTTTTTTTTGACAGAACCCCTCCCCCAGAAAAAGACAGAAAAAATGTCAAATAAAGGGTCCTTTCCTTTTTTCTGTCTTTAAAATAAATTTATTAATCTATTCATCTATCTATTTATTCATTTATTCATCTTTCAAATATCAGCCAGTTCATGTCAAGCGTTTCCATTTCCGTATATCAAATGGCAGAATTAAAAACTGTACGAAAGCTTTAATTATTTCCTTTTTTTAAACGGTTTTGGGGAATAAATGATTATAAAAACCCGAAGTTGACAAGTGCTTTGGTGTTCCCGAAACTCCTCGCGATGGCAGGTGTGTTATCATTACGGAGCTCTGAAAAACAATGTCAGAGTGGGAGCTCTGTCTGTCATAACGCTGCCTCGTCATTGTTGGTGACGTTCCCCCTTCCACCCGGTCAGAGCTGTGTGTTGGTAGCTGGTAGGCAGGAAGCTAGCTGCTGGCTAACCTGCCGTGCTACCTCCTCCGCCTCCGAAGGCAGCTGAACGGAGCCGTGAATGAACCACGCACTTCAATGCATCCCGTGTGGCCCCGATGGCAGCGACAGAAACGGTCTGAGCCTTAGCTCTTAGCCATGTAGCTCAGTTGTCTGTTATATCTGTAGTTAATGTTAGTGTGATTCGTGCCCTTAGCTGTTTCCACCAGTAGCTAGCTTTTTTTCTGTCCGGGATAGACGGCGGCAGCTAGCCCCCCCTTTCTCGCCACTACAGGAGGATGCTGAAGCTGTTTGGTGCACTGGTTCTCCTCGGACTGGCCCTGGCGTGCATCACCTCCTGGGTGCTGGACAGCTATGACACGGCTTGGCACCCTAAACGGAGCGTTCAGCACCCAACTGTCGGTGATGGAGCTGAATCTAAGGGGAGTTCTCCACCATTTCCCGGCGAACACTTGAACAATATATTCTGGTTTGTACAGGTGGGCTGTTATTCCGTCTGTAGGGATTATTTACATCTAGTGTGTATACAATACAGGCGTTTGACTTTGTGTTAAGGTTAAACTCTCTGAATGATTGACAGAAAGGGGTCAGTGTCCACAGAAGTGCTCCGATGTTGGGTGAAAAGGTGTTTCAACACAGAAACACAGCAACTTTGAGCCAGACTTTGCACTCTTGTTCTATAGCCTTTATACCACAAGAGCTGAAAATGTCACAGAGCCCCATTTAAAATATTTGCCTTTACCCCTCACCTCCATTTGTGTGTGTGTAATTCAAGGTGTCCGATATTCACATTAGTCGATTTCATGACCCAAGGCGCATCCCAGACTTTGAAAAGTTCTGCACCGACACCATTGAGGTGATCAAACCAGCTCTTGTGCTTGCAACAGGTACAGTGATCTCTATCTGGTTCCTGTTAAATTCTTTGCATTATAATATGACTGAATGGGTGTGGCTCAAGATCGTGCAGTGCCAGACTCATGCAATCAGATGACAGTTTGCTTACAGAGATTCTCCCCTTTTTTCCTTTACCCCAGGGGATCTGACGGATGCTAAAACAGAGAGTAAGGTGGGATCCCTCCAGCACGAGGTGGAGTGGCAGGCGTACCACAACATCCTAAAGAGGTCACGTGTAATGGAGCGCACCAAGTGGATTGACATCCGTGGAAATCACGGTGATTAACCATGGCACTTTTTTCAAAAATTACTATGGTTTCTCAAGGCTCACTGATTCAGCTGAAACATCTTTAGTGTGCTGAGTGTACAGCTAAGATTTTCCGAAGCATCCCACAGGAAGTGGTTCTACCCCTCCCCTTCCCTTCCTCTGTGACTGGATGTGAAACAAGATACCCTGAATTTGTAACTGTCAAAAAAAAGGCAAAGCTGTTCATTGGATCTGCAGTGGCTCTGACAGCTACTCTGCTGCTGATCACAGCTGCTGATGTGTTTCCCGGATGTTTATCTGTGGGTCCTTTAGTAAAGGGAGATTTTTCTTTGTTACAATACAGTACAAGAATAGTTCATCGGTCACCTCCCTTACAGCTTCTACACTGCTTAATCTCACAGTTATTTCATTTTTCCTCACAGATGCTTTCAACATTATTTCACTGGACAGCATCACCAATTATTACAGGTTAGTACAAAGTACCAGTAAATGGCCAGTAAAGTCCCTTACTGCAATTCACAGCAACAAGAGAAAGCTGATTGGAGTATGCTGTGGCATTTGACGCCCATAAACCAGTATAGTTGCAGACTTGTTTTCCATTAATAGTTCAGCTATCTGAACATCCTGACGACAAAAATAGAAGCAGGACCTACACGCTATTTTTTTTTTTTTTTTTTTTCTTCATGTTTTATGTGACATTGCTGATGCTTCTGTTAGCGCTGGCTGGTCTTTAATCTTCCCGATATTCTTTAAAGATCGCATTTATTTATTTATTTTTTAAAAATCTGTATTATGCTGTACAGTAGCTTGATGCTGATGTTTAACGTTTCTCAATTTTTATTCTAGGAAATACTCAGCCAATCAGAAAGTAGGCTCTTTCCACTACGTTCACACGACCCCCTTTGGCAACTACTCCTTTGTCTGTGTGGATGCCACCCTGACTCCAGGCCCCAAGAGGCCGTACAATTTCTTTGGTATTCTCAACCAGGTGAGTTTGTGCAACACCTCTTCATGAACAATTCTGAGATCTTTAGAAAGCGGCGAGTTTTTGAAGGACTACATTCCTCTGTTAGAAAATGTGGTCCAGCAAATGGTAAACAGGAAAGAAAATGGTAAACGCACAGTGTTTTAGTTTCTGAGTAGCAATAACTAAAGTATCTGCTTAGCTGTCTGTTTTCATAAACATGAAGTTTTTTTGTCATATCTGACAGACTCAAATGGACTTGCTGGACACGTTCAGAGCTGAGAGTCTGAAAAGCAACCAGTCGATCTGGTTTGGCCACTACACCACCTCCACCATCGTCTCTCCTTCTTCAGGAGTACGAGACATGATGAGGCAAGAACAATCCCCGATTTTAAATCTTTTTTTTTTTTCTTCCTATTTTTATTTTAAGGGTGAGCTGAGGAAATGAAACATTTTTTCCATCACGTCATGGTGCAAACATTCAGCAACCTCCTCCTTTTGGCTGCAAGCTAAAATTGTGTCTCAGTCTTAGAATGATAAAAAACAAATGTAAGAAGCATTTTGACTGTCTGCTTGTTTCAAATTCATGCTGTGGAGTAAAGTACATATTCAACTGCCTCTGTTTGCAGACACTTAACAAGTCTAACTAAAATTTCTACGTTTTTGTGTTAAGATCTGCAGTTGCATATCTGTGCGGCCATCTGCACACTCTGGGTGGCCTCATGCCTGTGCTCCACAGCCGGCATCCCCAAGGCACTCTGGAGCTGGAGCTGGGTGACTGGATGGACAATCGCAGGTGTTTATAGTCACTACGTGTTTCTAACAGTAATTTTCTTACTTGTATTTCTGTTTCTGTCGTATTATCGCCCATATTTTTCTAACATCTTTCTACAGGTACAGGGTTCTGGCCTTTGACCATGACCTGCTGAGTTTCTCTGATCTGAGGTTTGAGCAGTGGCCTGCAGTGCTCATCACGAACCCCAAGGATGCACAATATCTGCACCCAGGGGTGGAGCCACTGGGTCGGATACGAAGGTCGACGCACATCAGGTGTTTTGTCTATGCGCTGAATTTTCTGTTTTCTTTTGTTCCAGTGCAAATGAATTTCAATTTCTAATATTTAAGAATTCATTTTCTTTTCTTTTCTGAAGGATCTTGGCCTTCTCAGAGGCCCCAATCACTGCGGTGCATGTGAGTGTAGATGGGGAACCTCTGGGGAAAGGTCACTCTGCTGGAGGCCCCCTTTATGTTCTGCTATGGGATCCGTCTCTTTACCTCACAGGACTGCACACAATCCGAGTTAAAGTGGAGGTCGGTGCAACATTCATTTATCTTCCACTTTATTGTGTTCTGAGACTTTTGAATATTTCATGGGTCTTTTATTAGATTAAGAAGATTTGTTTTCCTTTGTTGAATTATGAATAGCTGTATTAGATTTGCTGTCTGGGAATTGTAGCTAGAAAACACCCACTGGTGGCTCGGGGTTTGTTGTACTCTCGTACTTTTAAAAAATGCTCCTACCTTTCTCTAAAAACTAAGAACTTCTTGTCTTTCTATGTGTGCATGTGAGTCAGGACGCGGCAGGCCGGTCATCAGTGCGGGAGCAGCACTTTACTCTGGAGGGCGATCTGACTCCTACCTTCGGCTTCGTGCAGTCTTTCATCCTCCTCACAGATCACTACATCCTGGGCCGGGTGGCCTTTATAATCACGATGCTGCTGAATATTGGTGTTCTCATGGCCTTCAGGTTTATGCCTGTTCTCTCAGGCAGAGGTGAGCTGTCTCTGACTAACCTTCAGATAAATAGATCATCATAATGTAACAGACTGTTCAGGTTCAGTCGCACTGAACTTGAGACACAGACAGGGTTCTCAATAAGGATTCAATGTCAGCTTTTAAAATGCACACTATAAGAAGTCTCTCTGCACTGTGCGCAATCATAGATGTTTGGTATTTCATTATGTCTACAGGATTGACCTCTCAAGTGTGTATGTCACTCCGGTTGGTCAGTAAAATAGACACTTTCTACTACTCTCTGCTGCTGTTCAACCTGTGCACGGCCTTAGGTGAGTTTAATGCTGTGCCTTATTCCCATTTAACTTTTTCCATCCTCTTTGTCCAAAAATATATTTTATCTGCCATCCTACACTGTATCTATCATGTATAATAAACAATAGAGTTGTTTGTGGTTGCCAGATTTGAAGCTTGTACAAAGCAGTGTACAAATAACATCTGGTTTGCTTTACAAGATTACCCAGTAATCTCTCCTATGTTGCTGTAATCCATTCCTCTCTTCCTTCAGGCCCGTGGTTCATAGGAGAGCTGATTGATGGCCACAGTGGGGCCTGCTTCGCCTTTGGAGTGTTCATTGATGGACATTTTCTTGAGGGCAGTCTCACCTATGTGGTTGGAGTTGTTCAAGTAAGAACATTGAATTTTTTTCCCCCCTTGTTTTGGACACATTAGCCTCTCTGTGATTCTGTACATACATGTCATATGTCCAGCTGTAGACTGTAACTGAACATATTTGCTTTAAATTTAAATTAATTTTGTTTTCAGCAACTCTTAGGAAATGTGAACTTCCTGCCCAGCACCGACTGTTGGATAGGAAAAACTAATAGCTTGTGAACACTGTGGGACCCTTAAAGGTGGAAAGCTTTCTCAGGACGTGGAAAAATAAATCAGTGACATGGAAATGAAGGGAGCATTTCAGAAGTTCTCCTAAAATACTTCATCATAATAATAATAATAATAATAATAATGATAATAATAATGATCATGATTCCTGAAAACAAGGAGATGGGATGGAAAAAAATCGCTGGTTAGGTCATGTTGCCACAAACTGGATCAAAGGTCAGACATAATTGGGCAATGTCGCAAATAATGGAGTTAAAGAGAACTGAAAACTCTTTATTTAAACCGAAAGTAAATATACAGTGGCAGAATCTTTAAAAAGAAGAACATTAAACCCAAAATGAAGATTAAATAAACTAAATAACTAAATAGAGAGAATGGTAGCTATAAGATCCTTTTTAAACAATTAGTAGAGTGACAACATATTTCCTCTAAAGACTCATCTGTTACACCCTTCATGAACCAGAAAGAGGAAGGATAAAGCATGCAGCTTGGTGGGGGAATTACAATATTCTCTCTCTAAAGCTATAAGCGATGATATAAGCTGTGGGTACTGCTTCATTCATAAATGCATGTTCTGTTCACATCAACTAAACTCCTTTCCTCTCTGCCAGCTCCTCTTCTTCAACATGCCCCTCACTTCTTATCTCTGCTGGAGCCTCCACCACCGTTGCCGTGGCAACACCTTCCGATCCCACTTCCTGCGGCCGGGCTGCCGCTGGAGGACTCTGGCTGTTCACCTATTCATGCTGCTGCTCCTCACCTGGCAGGCCCATTCCTGCTACTTCCTCCTGGAGACCTATGGCCCCATGGCCTTTTTCCTGTCTCCTGTGCGCACGTGGGCGTTAGGGCTCAGCCTGCTATTGGTCTACCGCGCCTGGACAAGCCCTGCCTCTCTCATTCGTGACACAAGCAAGAGCGTCTCTCCCTCTTGACAGTAATTGCACGGTACCGCCGCTGTTTCCCCTCAAGCCTGACTCTCAGATATATTTTGCTGTCTCTATCCACGGCGCAAGCCTCAGTTTCCCCCGCAAAGCAGCCCCTTCCTTTCTTTCTTTCCTCTATCCGAAGCCACTTCACGGTACATCACTCACTATCCTGTTTCTAGATAGTGTTGTTTACTTAATATGCATGTTGTTGTAAATCACCGGTGAGCACATTTCTGGCCATATTCATAGCAATGTGTACAGTGTGAAAAAACAAACAAAAAATACCTTGGATACTATAAGGGTAAATTAGCCAATCTGAGCTATGTGACAGACTAGTCCAATGTATGCTGCTGTTGACAGTATACTGTATTAGAGTTGTATTCTCCTGTGGTTTAAGCGGAGTCATTTACTTCAGATTTAGCACTTTTTGGAAGTGTTGCCTTGGCCAAAATGCCACTTCACCACTGCCAAAGGATGAATAAGAAAGATTTCACCTTTCCTTTTCTTCTCTCTTTAAACTCATTTTCATATGCTAATGAAGGCTGGATGTGCCAAAATGATCCTTGTGGTTACCTTCTGATAACAACTCACATGCATAAGAAAGGATTGAACCACCTTTTGTATGCTATATCCTTTTCCATTTACATCTTGTGAAGGTGACGCCAGTAATGGAACCTAGACGATCGTATTCTCAAGTTAATTTTACACACAATTACAGATAATCACATGAAGGGAAGTACAAATTAATCAAGTACTGTAGCTGATGTGTGACTGCTAGTTTTCAAGTTAAACAACTGCCAGTATCGTCAATGTTCACATTGGAATATTCATATCAAAACTTTAATGCCAGTCTTTACCAAAACACAGAGAAGCCGCCTCCACTTTTTTCATGTTCCTTCAAACATGATTACAGAAAGCAGCTGTTTGTTTCTCAGGAATGTGAGCAATTGAACAAAAAGCTGGTCCAAGTAGTACTTCAGGACAATGTTTTTGTACTCATAGAGTAGCTCAGTAAACTAAACCCGTATTAAACAATCCAAATGTGTGGTGGCTAAAAAACAAAAAAACCGAAATGAATGTTTTAATAGCTTTGGTGAAATGAGATGAGCCAGTGCTATGCTGTTTTTTTTTATTTATTCATTCTTATTCTATTGTGTGATTTTTATTTCTCCCCCCATGTGTTTTAAATCTGCACTGGAAAATATTCTTCATTGTCGGGATAAATGTGGTTGAAAAGATTTTAGAGCATTCCTTGTGTCTGAAGTCGATCTAACTGATCGGCGTGTGTGTGTGTGTGTGTGTGTGTGTGTGTGTGTGTGTGTGCGCACAAACATGTTTTCTCTATGTTATTCAGATTGCTAATCTGTGGGAACTGTAAACTAAGTCTTTCAGTCCTTTCTAGTCAACAGTAGCAGTCGCCTGGATTCTACAAGAACTCATCTGAAGTACAGAAATGTTCTTTTTTTTTTAACCTCAGCCATACACAGCACGAACTGTGGAGAGCTGACCCTCATAGTTTAATACTACAACAGCTGCCAGACACTAAATAAATGAAAGTATGTGCCGTCTTGATAACAGGGGTTTAATTACTTTTTCCACCCCTTTCTGCACAGACGAGTCTTCATTTGTATAGGAGAACCACCAAGTGTACAAACAGGAAACAGATGGATATTTGGAAATTCTGGACTTTTGTTATTAGGGATTTCTTCTCTAATGATGCTCAGTACCTCACTCAAGCTGTGTAATCTGTCCACAAGGAGGCAGTGTTGAATGAATTTGGATGAATCATGACTGTGCTGCATTTCACTCTCACTTTAAAATTATGCATGGGAATGTTTTTTGTTTTGTTTTTGTTTTTGAACAAAGCATCAGAACTGTGTTTTTATTAAGACGGGTTTATTAGTTTAATGGCACTAAATGATTATGGTTAATAATGACTCTGGATGTGATTGTTCTGTACTTTACACAAGAAAAACTGACAATGACTCCACAACCATTTCATCTCTTACAAGGAGTATATTGTAATGTGTTCAAACACTGAAGCATATGATTGAATAGATGAGGATTTTACACCTGCCACATATTTTTCTTGTGACAACTGAAATTAGAGCCGACCACAATTTTATTTTATTAATGGTTTCTAGTGCTGTGAAATAAAAATGTTCATTATAGTAAATGATAACTTTGTGTATAGATTCATTCATTTCCAAATGATGTTACACAGAAGGGAACAAGGTGGCAAAACAGTAAAAAAGACAGATTAAAAAAAAAAAACATACTGTATACAATAATGTAAAAAACCCCTTGAGCCACCCGTTATTCATGTTTTGTGTCCAACATATGTTTTTGTCATTTTTAAAGTGGGCTTGAGCAATAGTTCTCTAGTCTTTCTGAAGGTTATAAAAAAGTTTTATTCATTCTCAGTCCACTCCTTAGACCTGAACACATCTTTAGCCACTTTACTAGCAACGTGCTGCAACAACACAATTCATTCACAACGTTCATTTATGTGAAAAGCGAAAGGCCATTTTCAGAAATGGTCTTGGTGGAAGGACTGAAAGAACACATCCTTTAAGAAGGAAAACTGAGAAAAGGTTGATGTATGCAAATTACACAAGTACCAAAGTGAAAATCTGTGCAGTGATTGGTGTTATAAAGTGATATTTGGGATTTTTGGTTTAAATAATCATTTAGTGAGAAGGTCAGAGTCTCTACAGCCATCTGTAAAACACAGTGGAAGCTCCATCATGGTTTCAAGCTGCATTTCAACCAGTGTTGTTGGATATCTTGTTAAAATTAATGGAACTACGAATATAGAAATAAAGAGTCAGAATTTGATCCACCATGCAATACCATCTGAAAAGCATCTGATAGCAACGGCTGCATTTTTTAAACATGACACTGATCTCAAACACTATATTGAAAACCACTTATTTCCCACTTTCCTAGCAAAATATAAAGAAATGAGGGGTGGCTTAAAACTGATGGCATCAACAAATAATGTTATTAATTGATTTTCTATTGACCAAAACTGGACAACAGATTAGAAAAATGTTACCTGGTCTGTTAAATCTCAACTTCTACTAGAACATTTGGATATTAGGGTCAAATTTTGGCCTGAACACCATAAAAGTATAGATGGTTCAGTGGTTAATGCTAGTGATGGTAGTGTAATGGTATGGAGGATATATGTTCTTCATTTAGCCTACCCAAGTATAGCTACTGATCATGCCCATCGCTTTATGACTTCAGTGTACCCGGTAACTTTGGGTACAACAGAAAAAGCCCTGCTTAGTTTTTGCTATACTAAAGCAGAGAATTTCAAGGTTTTATCCCACATCAGCACCATTAAGAGACTGTGATTTTTAGGTTAATATCATGTGTCAGTACTGCAACACTCTGCTCTACGGTTCTTTCACTGCTGCACCAATTTCCAAAAGACTAAACAAACTCTTATTAAAAACTGAAGACTTGTTCAATTGCTAGATTTTATTATTTATAATTCAGTTGTAATTAGCTGGCCTCGGTTAATCAGCGCAATATTTTGACTGCAGCTCATTAAGTAACTGTTAATGGCAGAGATAACAGGCAGCAGTAAGGCTAATTTCCCATGGTGAGTGGTGAGAGCCCAGCCTCCACTGGAAACACTGTAGATTTTCTTCAGTGGGATATTTTTATGATTTGCTTGCCAATGTTTCCGCCTTTCATCATAGAGCAAAATGCATCTGCAAGAAAAGGAAAAAAAAATTAACTGCCCACAACAACTTATACAATTACAAAAATGTTGAAATTCATACTTAAATACCTCCCATATTCTCTATGCCATTCACCACAGTTTCCAGAACCTGAAGAGTGAAAGCAAGATTAAAGCGATGAAAACAAAGACAAAGATGAAGTGTGCAATTTGCAAAGGTGCTTATACAGTGAACCACACAGCATCACCATTTCCTCTGTACCTTGATTCGACCTGATTTAATCCACTGGCTGAGCTCACACAGGGCAGCGTCTGCTTTGCTCATGTAGTTTAGCACCGTAAAGCGTTCCCGGGTGATATTTTTACTTTGCAGGTTCTTCTGAGTCTCCTCGCTCAGAGGTGGTGGATATGGCACATCCTTGTTATACTGTGAGATCTGACCACACAGGATTATGTGGCTGCCGTTGTTCATCTGGAGATGATCGCAAGTCGATGTGTCAGGTTGATCTTACAGCACACAAAACACTGTTGCACCTACAGCCATCACGTCCAACACTATTCTTTTACAGCACATACGGTTTACTTCCCAAAAATGATTCATCCCTCTATGAAAACTTCATTCCTTTATGATTCTCTTCTACATAAAAGCTTAGCTGGTTAAATTTTGCCCATATTCAGAAAAATATAGTTGTGATGGAAGTTTCCAGATGCATTTTTAACCCTTTCCAAAATTATTCATACCTTCATCTGCCTCACTATTAAGCCAATTGTTGTTTACTGCACAGATATTTGAGTACACTCAGTATTTTCCAGAAGTCTCTACAATTTTAAACAAATCCAAGCCATGTTGATTTCTAAAGCATTCCTGGGGGCTATAAATTGAATGGAATTGGTATAAACACTCTCAGTTCATGGTCAGTACTAGGACATCCGCCAGAATGTAAAAAAAAGAATTAGGTGTGGATCTCCAGTCATGAGGATGCCATAGGCTACAAAACCATATCCAAGTGACTCCAAGTTCCTGATGCCAGAAAAGAGCATTGTTAACAAGTTGAATGTATTCCACACCATCAAGAATGGGAAAGGATCTGTTAGAATACCTAAGGGGACACCTCAGCTCACAGCGGCCAACAGTAACCCACACAACACAACCAAGGATATTCTGCAGAATACCAGCAACTCCAGAAGTTTTTACAGTTTTCAAAACAGACACTGCAGAGAACATTTTAGAAGGGGGATGGGAGTCTTTATGGCCAGCCAAGGAACCACTCAGTTACAGGCATACGAAAACTCACCTAGCCTTTGCAAAAGCTCATTTAGACGAAGAACCCTATAATTAACCCTATAATTGCAAATAAGAAATAAAATATAAAAGTCTCATTGATGTTTAAAATCTCTTTTCAAGAGAGACTTAGACAAAGAATTTTTGTGTCAAATAAAATGCAAGTTATTAAATATATTAAAAATTCATGTGCCTGCATTTCTTAAAACCTTATGTCACCTTCTTATGTTATTGTGCAGGAGAACACTTGATCTGCCAAAAAAACAAACAAACAAAAAAAAAAAAACCCTCAAAATTCAACAGGGGTGTGAATAATTTTGGGAATAACTGTACATAACAATGAAAATTTAATCAAGTAGATCATCCATGCAGATAAAAATTATGTAGTACCTGTGCTATAACAGCATCACTAATGGCACCCCCTACGTTGTCAAAGTAAACATCAATGCCATCAGGACAGCTCTCCTTAAGCTTCGTCGGGACATCCTCCAGGTGATAGTTGATGGCTGTGGAGAAACCCAAATCTTCCACTATAGCTTTACACTTCTGATCAGAACCACAGATCCCCACCACTCTCACACATCCATCCAACCTGCCAATCTGGGGGAAAAAAACAAAAACAAAAAAACAAAAACAAGCAGAGTAATAGATCTACAATTTTATGGAAGTCTGGCAAGTTTTTCCAATATCTCAGACAGTTTAATGTCTACAAAACACGCTAAACTGTCTGGTACTTGTTGCATTTACCTGTCCAGCAATGGAGCCACAGGCACCAGCTGCGCCGCTTACTACCATCGTGTGATTGGCCCCTTTGGTTATGTGACCCTTCTCTCTGATACCCAGTAAGGCAGTGAGACCTGTTATTCCAACTGCACCCAAAAAGTATGACAAGTGTCCATCAACCAGCTGTGGATCAACCTGCAAAGAGACCAAAACCTGAATGACATCAGCATACATACTGTAGCAGGTAAGCTGCTTTTAGTCAGTGTGTTTTGCAAACACAGGGTATGAATCAGTTCCTTCACATTTGCAGAACACAGTGTAATTTTTATGTACATATCATTAAGACAGGTTTCCTCTTCCTGTCTGCAAGAGGAAATATGATCCTGTTCACCAAACAGTGGTGACACACAGGAACAGAGACCTTCTGTAAGTCACTTCCGGTCATAACAGCATGGGTTTGCCAAGGCCAGTTGAATGAAATGACCACATCTCCCGCAGCAAAATTATTGCACCGGCTGGAATCAATCACTCCCACACCTCCACCATCCACGCACTTGGAAATCTGCCATGGAGTCAGGTAATCAGCGCCGGTGTCCTCATTCATTCTACATCGCTGACAGGGAAAGAGTTTTAGTAGGAGTTAAAAAAAACAAAAACAAAACAAACCATCAGCTGTTACTTTACTGTGCTGTAGTCTTTAATTTTAATTACATCATTTAATTACTCCAGACAGGAAACGCTAAAGGTCATGACTGATGCCTGCTGTGGCTGTACCAATGTCATGTGTTTGTGTAATACCATGTAAGGGTCGACTGAAAGATAAAGCGTCCGAACAAGAACTTCCCCATCTTTCAGGTCAGGCGCTAAAGTAATCTCCTCCAGGCGGAAATTTTCCGGAACTGGCGCCCCGTTTTTACCTGTATGCAAAAACAGAAGGTTGAGTAAACACTAGCCACGTGATTGCAGTAATGGTGCAGTATCAGTTACTGTATTAAAGACTTAAAGACTCAAGGTGCAGAACACGATAAAAGAGGAGGGTAAAAAAGTTACACACCTGGTCGTGAGTTAAGAACGACTCTTTGCACCTGCATCTCGCTGAAATATCGCGAGCACCGAAGTTGTGTTTGTAGCAATGACTAAAACAGGCAGCAAACGTCAAGTTTCTGTGAGCGTTGAGCTCGGTCACAGTGTTAGAGAAAACAATGTGGACAAAGTATTTTACCGTCAATAGCAACACGTGAAGATATCGAACGGCTTACGTTACCGAACAGGTTTCTTGTTATCAGTTTGCAGGCTAGCAGAATGTCAACAGAGACCACGAAGAAAGTCACGACCACAAGAGCGAGAGAATTCCCTGCTGCTAAAGTCCGTGTTCGTTTAAATCCCGCGAGACTGAGGGTTAGGATTGGGGGATTTTTTTGTGTGTGTTTTTTAGAAGTTTTGTCTACATTTAGATTTGCTAGTAATTCATTCTTTTTTTAAATGCAGTATATATTGAAATAATATAAGGTCTAACTTGAGATACCTGAATGAAAGTGCGACATTATTCCACCGATGTTCCGGTGCAGCGGGGGTTTACTATCTTGCCTGTGATAAACTAGGTGCTGTTGAGCCGTTAAGATATAAACGGTACGCGGCCTCAACAGCCCCATTTTATTACAGTCGAGTTTATCAACACTGCAGCTAATTAACATTTTAGCAGTTCAGTCGGTCCGTTTGACATTTACATATTCACTGTTAATGTCCCGTTGCACCACCGACTGCTAGCTAAAACTGAATCAAAGTAGGACTGGGGAAGTGACGCCTAGTGAGGAAAAAAAAAAGTTTGATGCTTAAGTCAGTCGCTACCGTTACACTATTCTAGCATGCCGTCAGCATTAGGTGCAGCGGGGCGCTGTCGAAACAGCGAGATGATGAAGGCTTGTGTGCCATGGAAGGGCAGAGTTTAATGTAAGTACTGTTACTGCATAAGGGCTGTTTGTGCATGCTACTAAGTATTTTGTTTATGAAGGCGAATGCTAAATGGGAAGCTATTAATGTGCCATTACTAGACAGCGAGCTCTGATCTAACCCCTGTTTTGTTTTTTGTTTGTTTTTTTTGTTTTCCCTTTCAACCCACGTCCATCTCACAAACGCGAGTTGTAAAAATCCCAGAAAGCCCCCAGACTACAATTCATACCAGCGATGTCACATTTATCTGAAAAGTCCCTCCTACGTAAACAGTGACACTTGTAAGTTAGGTTGGAATGTGGCGATGTGCTAAAACGTGACTTTATTAAGGAGAAGCATCGGTTTTGGGCAGTCGTTGCAAAAGCGTGTCAGCATTTACAGTGATATTTATGTGCACTGTTTAGAAACATCTCCTGTTGTGTACATTTAGATTAGATTAGATGTACTGATTAAGAATGTGGGCTCTAAAATGTCAGCACACAGAGGGAAGATGCTTGTTTTCTTGTGATTTCATGCTTTCCTTTTCTGCACTTTGTTCTTACTGTTTCCAGAAAATCCAGAATCCAGAAAATGAGCTGGAATCCTCAAACATTAATGACTAACCCATTAATCAACCAAATGTTACAGCCATAAACTTTGAAAACTTATATTGGTGAGTCCTGTCATGTAATTTGAGATCCACAGAGAAGGAGGAGAGACTACAGGCCTGCACTGTCGTGATTTTGCCCAGTGTTGTAATAGAAATTAAAGGATTCAGCCATAATTAATTTGATCCTTTACACATATGAAAAAAAGGCTATGCACTTTGGTGAAAAAACACCCACATTTCCTTTAGGTTTATCGAATTGTTTCAGTTCACTGAACTCCAAAGTCAGCTGATATAGGCTTCAGACCCCCTGCAACTGTGATATGGTTCAGAAAAGGGGTGGATGGTTGACATGAATGTGTACATAGTTCCGAATAGAGAACACCACAATACAGTTTCGCTAAAACTTAGAGCAAGCAGTCAGGGCTCTTTCACTTTTGTTTTTAAATAATACTCATAATAATAGTAATAATAATAAAGATACTTGTCATTGTTGTCATACACACACACACACCTGTTGTTGTCTTCTTTCTGTCTATTTGTCTCCATGATGATCTCCTACTTTTCCTCCTGTCAGCACCACTTGCCAATATCACTATCTGTTGCACTTGTTCACTGCCCCATTCGGATGAGTGCTAAAATAAAAATCGATGCACATATTTGAGATGTGTCCACTTGTACAAAAGGAGTTCTTTTTTTGCTTGTCACAAGAATAATAATAATAACATAATAATAACAACGATGCAGGCATTAAATATTCACTGGATACTTGCTTCTTCATTTGTGAGGTTCAGCAGGCCTTCCACTGGTGAGAGCAGCCTGGCTTCTTCATTTAGATCCAACCACAGTTTCAGGTTATAAACCCACTGTGATTGTGAGATGCTGCTACAGCTATCCTCTTGTTAGCTTGCTTAACTGGTTGAGCAAAAAATAAAAACTTCCATTAGCTTCCTCCAAAGGGTCCCTGGGCTCGGCCTTAAGAGATCGGATGAGGATGAGCCACTACTTTTCCACATCAAAAGGGGCCAGTTGAGGTGGTTTGGCATCCTAGGGGGATGTGGTGTTGCAGACATGTCCCACTAGGAGGAGGCCCCAGGGCAGACCTAGGACACCCTGGAGAGACTGGAGGGATTACTCTAGGCTGGCTCGGGAATGCCTAGGTGTGCCCCTGGCAGTTGGAGGAGATGGAGGTGGTGGAGGCCCCTGGGCGCTTGCCCAGAATGCCCATTGGATAATCAGGCCGAGCATACAGATAGTCAGCTGTTATATTAGTGCATTCTTTTAATTGCACCTGTGTACTTCCTCTTATTAGTTATCTGTGAAACTGCCGATTTCTACTTAGAGTATATCTCATTTCTCAGTTCCACGTTTATTTTCACAGTTTACTTATTTGGATAGCCATTTAAGCTGTTTTTCATTTAGAAATCCTTACATGCTCTGGCTCCAGTCTATGATTCAGTGTGGGTATTTTGTCCTTATCTGTATTTTGTCAGGAAATTGGGCGTTCATTTTGCAATGTTTCCTAAGGTAATGAAAATACCCCATTGAATTGAAGACAGTGTGATTCCTATGAAGTAGCATTTCATTGTTTCACATTATTATATGGAAAACTAAATCACACAACCCTGGTTATAAACACTTTGTGCCCCACACCCTCAAGGGCCTTTCTGCATTTGCCTGTAGAAACAATCTTCCGTCTGCTGTTTCCACTTGTAAACATTACACATAGATTTCACAGAGAAAATATTCAATAGAAAGAAAACAAGAAGTGTGAATGTAGTGAAAGGAAAGTGAACGTCCTTCCCCTTCAGACCTTCGGTCCTCCCATGTGTGTTGGAATTTCCCGCATGGACTGAGAAGGATCTTGCTCCGTAAATTACGGCGCCTTGCATGTCAAAGGAAACCCCTTATTTGGGCAGGGAAGTGGGTGTGGCCAGCGCGCTGGTGGTGTTGGAGGGCTGGGTTGGTGGCTGGGTTAAGGGAGGGGGGAAATCACAAGACGAACGGAGACGCGCACAGCAAATAGGCCGCATTGCCAGTGTGTGTTTTTAGTGCAATCATAGTGCAATAATGTGCAACAGACAGCGGCATCACTGCGCTCACGTTTCTCCAGATTAGCACCCCGTTTCCTGTCGCGAAGGACTCTTGTTTACGCAGCGAGGTTGACCCTCGCCCCCCTCCTCTCTCCCGTGTCTCTCCACAAATTTTCCCTCTTTGTAAGGGGAGGTGAAGGGAAGAAAAGTAGCAGTGAGTGAGTGAGGTCAGCAACATAGCATGAGTCAACCTCGGGGATATATGCAGTCATCATCGCAGGAGTGCATTGTGCGGGCCTGCTGCCGCTGCTGGCCGCACAGAGCTGCGAGTGTGCGATCCTGCGGGCTGAGCTGCCGTTAGTAGCAGCTTTCATGACAAACACAGTAAGTATCGGGGAACACGGGGCCGGAGCCACGCTGTCGATGACTGTGGCGTTGTTGATACGGTCGACACTGCGCGTTATTGTGGCCACAGCTTGCTGACAAAGTTTTGTTTACCTCGCCCGTGGCGGACTGGGCGGTCGACAGATCGGAGCTCCATGCGGGGCTTACCGCTCGCCCTGTGCGACGTGTTTAACGTGCCAGTGAACGCGGATCGCAACGAAAATACATAGAAAGAAACGTGACGTATTAATTTTTTTGACAAGTTGAATCGATAGCGTTGTCTTTTAGCGTGCCACCACACTTTTTTTCCTCTCTCGTCACGGGGAGCTGCATTGTTGCTTCGGTTTGTTGCAATGGGACATGGCATTAGTGAGTAGATAATCCGTTTTCTGCAACAAAGGGCTTCTCGTAAAACAGGCTGGAAACAGAAAGTGATGTGGAGGGAGTGGGTCCAGGGCAACACGTTGAGTGTTCTTGCGTTTTCTTTATTTGTGCAGGCCGCGTATTGTGTGTGTATGTGTGAGCGCTGGTGCTGATTTTGAATTAGGAAATGGCGATGGATTAGGGCGGCTAATGGTGCTTGACATTTATTTTAAGCCATTTAACGCGTTAGTTTGTATATTGGGCTAAACCCAAGGCTTGTGTAAGGCTGCACTTGTGATGCGTCATGATGATCTCTCACCTCAGATGGTGCGGTTAATGCTCGGCATGGTCACCCTTAACCGTTTTTATTTATTTATTTATTTGTTTGTTTATTTTAATCATCCTGCAAGAAACGTGCAGCTTTTCGTAGAGGATGTTTCACAGTTTGAAAACGTGTCTGCATGCATGTGTAGCAGGACATTGTGTTGCTACTGATGCAGAAACAGCTTCTTAGCCCACATAGTGTGGCGATTCACTTTACTCTGTCAGTGGTGTCTCGCAGAGAGTGCAGGATCTGAACAGCTGCAGCTGTCTATTTTAAGCAGTGTGTGTGTGTCTTACCAGGTCACCGGAGTAAAGGGTGACAATTGTCAGTCACTTCCTATGTTGTCAGAAAGGACCTTTGGCAAGGCCATCCTGTAAAGATTCTCGTGTTCATTTATGTAATCATCTTGCCAAATTGTTGGTGTGCAAGACCAGCCGTGCAGCGATTACAAAGCTGTAATGCTTTTCTCTTGAAGTTGTTTAGTGCTGCACAAGGTTTGTTTTGTTTTACACAGACAGAGGATTGATTTGAAATTTTAACAGCAGCAGTCAGGATGTTTTTGGCAAACTGAACTGTGTCAGAATCTGTTTTGAAACTTGGACATCAGATAATATTTTAATAATGGGTTACCAGCAATTGTCAAGATCTTTCCATAAGCTAAAAAAAGCCTTCAAGGCCATTTTGACTTTTTCCTTGCTTCCCCCCTTTGCATAGATAGTTTCATTCTGACTCATCTTTGCTCACTTTCAGTTGCCCTTCTTTTTCGAGTCTCCGGCCGTGGTTCAAAGGGCATGGGTTCCCTTCTTTTCCCTTTGATGAGTCACCGAGTTGTAAGAGAAAAAGAAAAAAAAAAGTGGTTTCTATCACTTTCAGTCCGCCGTCTGTTACGCGGGAAAGAGAGCTTCCTTTTAGTCAAAGGTCACGTGTGCTGTGAGAAGTTTGATAATGGTGATAAAGCAGTGGTGCAGTGAACAATTAGCTTTTTTTTTCCCTCAGTGCTTGTTTTTGTTTCAGTGCCGATTAAATACGGCACAGTAATATCCTGTGTGACATTTCCAGGAACTATTGATTTGGCTGTCTCTCTCAACTACCTTATTTTGGTTCCAGTTTTCTACGCACGTCTGGTTATATACATGCTATCCTGCATGTAGGACATCATCCCTTTGTCACATGAGCTTTGTGAATAGGCGCCTCGCATGCTCTGTTCTCACACCCATGCTTTTCGGTCGAGGTCTATTGCTGAAAAAGCAAACAACAGGTTTTTAAATGATTGAGGCGGGGATGTTAATGAGACCCTCCAGTGGGGAGAGTCCCTTTGGACTGATAGCTCAGTGCTTGACATCTGTCTCATTTTCTCTACAGGGTGTTGTCCATGAATGACAAAGACACACAAACGTCTTCATATCTGTTCACTCCCGGCTGACAACCTGTGATTAGGTCACAAAGAACTTCAGAGGGGACAGAAGATAACCTTGTTTGTCCTGGCTCCTGCTTATTCAGACGTCAGTGTGATTTTACTGGTTTATTTTATTGTACATTCCCTATAAAAGGGTATACGGTATATTCCCATCTTTGATTGCTGGATTGATACATTCAAGTGGAGTATTATCATTTTAGCTGACTGAAAATCTTCACCTGCCTCGGAATATTCATGCCCGTCATGAGCGTACCGGCGCAGCAGAAACCTAATGCCAAAAGAACAGGCAAACGAATCACATTTTTCAACGATCAAAGTGTAGCAATGAAGGAGACTTCTCAGCACCCAGATGGGTCCTACTATGTGGCGAGTGGTAATGTTTCAGAGCCTGGACAGAGTGAGGCTGCAAGTACTGTGACATCCAATCCAGAGGGCCCTCATATGTACCTCAGCTCTGTCATCTTCAGCCCAGATAAGGGCGACCACAGCAGGGGTCATTATCAGCAGACTGTACCCATGAAGTGGGCTCACCAGGAGCCCAATCAGCAGCAGTCGAGAGCTGCACCTTGGACCACCATGCCTCACTGGGGGCAGAACTTTGCAAGTTATATTGGAGGAGTAACTGACTCAAGGACCCAGAATGTATTTGTGAAGTCAATGCAAGAGACCCCTGGCTTGCAGCCACATCAACAACCACCTAACAGAGCTGCAGACAAACCTACAGTGGAAGTGTTCAGGGATGTAGGCAAGTCTCGGGGGATGGAGTGGGAGCAACAGCAGCAGCAGCCGCAAGTTTTTCAGGACACCTTGAAATCAGGGGTGATCAACACCCAGCAGCAGAGTACATCCCACCCAGGAGGAAGCTCAGTCCTGCAGTCCTTCCAGTTGGCCTTTGGTCAGCCCAAGCAGCACCTGCCCGCCTACTACCAGACGTTCCAAGGTAACAAGACAACTCTACCTAACCCTCCAAACTACTCTGCACAGAATGCAAAATCCCAACATCACTTACAACAGCTGCAGAAGCAAGAACAAATACAACGCCAACAGCAACATCTAATCCAGCAACAAATGCAGCAGCAACAAATCCTTCAGCACCAACAGCATGTGCAGCAACAGCTACAGCAACAGCAACAAATACAGCATGAGCAGCAGCAACAAAAGATGCAGCAGCAACAACAGCAGCAGCAACAGCTCCAAATTCAGCAAATGCAGCATCAGCAGTTGCAACAACAAAACCCCCATGTGCTTGACTATTACCCTGGTGTGCAAAATGCAAACCCTCACGCTCACCCCCAGCCCGTTGTGGTACACTCCTACGAGTCCTCTGGTCCAGCGCCGCCAAAGATCCAGGAACCAATCATCCAGGACATCACACCAGAACCACAGCAGCCATCAGACCCGCTGCAACCCCCTCTGCAGTCTGAGCCCCTGACTCAGTCTCAGCCTCAGATCCAGCTTCAATCCCAAACGCAGCTTCGCAGATCTCGACGGCTCTCCAAGGAAGGTGGCGCGCCTTCAGACAATCCCTTTCTGCCTGTCCCCTTGGAGCAGTCGGCACCAGTGCTTCAGGGACCGCAGAACGGGTCACGAGACATCCAGGCAGCCCCGACAGGTGTCATCCAAAGCACACGCAGGAAACGCAGGGTTTCCCAGGAGGTCAACCTGGAGATGCTTGCTCAGAAGGCCTCAGAAAGGGAGTCTCCACCATCACATCTTAAGGTAAATGCATAATTTTATTTGGAAACTGGCAATGCAGCTATTTTTTTTCCCCCCTTGCCTTTGCTTTTATGTGCCTTTCTGTTTTCCATGTTGTTTTGCCCACTCATCTGCTTCTCAGCTGTTTTCTATCAAGCATGAGGACGGCAGAAATAAGTATTGATATAAAAGGACAGAATGTTCTGAATCCGAGTGATTGCACTGCTGTTTAAATCTAAACTTGTCGCTACAAGCTGGAAGCCTTAATTGCAAATATTTCAGTGAGAGCTGGAAGTCTAGGTTTCTAGCGTTATCCCAGGGTATAATTGCATTGGGACTTTTACTCCCAGAGCAAGAGTGGGAACTGGGACAAATGCCACTGCCAGGAAAACTGTGCCAAAAGTTGTGTTGTTTGTGATTAACGTGTTGCTGGAAGAGATGCTGAATGTAATCAGAGCCCAGTGAAGTGTACGCCGCAAAAGTAAACTGCTCAGCTCTGCCCTGTGGGGAAAATCTGCAGCTAAGACAAAACTTTACATAGCAAATATTAAACTGGGGTAAAATGTGCTCTAGGAAAGCCTCCATGTCTGACTTTACACCTCTCACAGGATTTGTTAAATGTACAAACCTGATATTATGCCCTGACTGTACCATGCAAAGTCATACAATTATCTGTGTTTATGTGCTGAATGTCTTTATTGTGCAACAAATGCTGTTGCTAAACAGTGCTGAGTCAGTACATCTATAGTTAAGCATGGCTGTGGCCTGAATTTCCCTCACAGTTAGCTGCTTGTACAGACAGTGTGTTTAGTTACATGCTTGCACACCCTCCCCTTTAAAGCAGAGAAACTCCAGCCTGCCCTCCCCCCATTATCTATACAGGGAGGGGTGCAGGGTTGTCCTGCCTGCAGTGCTCAGCAGAATATCTCTCCACCACTCTGGTGGAAGGGCTGGAGTTTTCCACCAGCAATAATGAGAGCTGCTCCAGCTTAGCCACAGTGCTGCATGCCTTTCTAACCATGAAGATGCAGTGTGCAGAGACGGCATGCATCTGCCTTCAGCTGTCCTATAATGTGGTCGTTTAGATGGCTTTGAAGTTGTTCCTCAGTTGATCGCGGCACAGAGGCTGCTCGGGCCCACTCATTATGGTTTGTCAAAGGAAAAAAACTGTGAAGAATGCCTTTGGGGGTTGTTCCATCGAAGTGCATGTTAAATATGTCACTAAAGTGCTGCACCTAGCAGTAAAATACGATAGTGAAAGGGCTGAGAATGAGACATTATTATATTTCAAATTCTGGCATTTGAAATGTTTCTTTCCACAGCAGTTCAGTTTCTCTTGTGCTTTTTTTTTTTTTTTCAGTGTGATTGGTGCCTGCATCTGTTCGAGTATTGATTTAATTGTTGTTTTGTGGGATTCCAGTTTATTGTACTGATTAGAGTTCGGCAGCCTGTTCAGCTGAATTAACACCCATCCTGTTAATCAGATCTATTTACTGGGGTGTGCTAAGCTGGAAAACAAAGCTACTCTTCCTTGGAGTTGGTAGGCAGTGGCATTGTTTACAGATGTTGTTTACTGGCAATTGATTTAATTAGCTGTCCTTTTTGCTTGTTGCTTCTGGTGAGTCTTTAGCAGTCACAGTGTTGTTGTTTGAGAAGTCAGATTAGCTTTTTTTTTTTTTTTTTTTTTTTTAAATACTATCAAGTAGGCAGTAGAACTCATTTAGTATGGGTATAATTTTTTGATATGTCATATGCTTTAAAAGAAAACCATTTATAAAGAGTATTGCAATAACGAATTTTCATCTCTATTAGGAGCCACACAGGCCATGGAGTCCCACAGAACAAGAGATTATGAACCCTAAGCGACCTCGAGACGACAACCTTGTTCCACTTGTCATCCCCGTGTCTGTTCCAGTCCGGAGGCAGGAACCCTCGTCTCCCGAGAGTGACGAAGCAAGTCTGGCAACCAACTGGCCTCACAGGTCTTCAAACTCCCAGGATCTCGGGCGCACAGACCACAAGCCCTCGGTCATCGTCACCCGAAGACGCTCACTGAGGAACTCCTTGTCAGACAGTGCAGAGCAGGTGGGTACACATGAAATTCTTGCTGCTTTTGCTTTTTCTACACTCAAAACACACTTTTATATGCAGAACTCATTCACCAAAATCTCAGAGGGAAGTTGCATGGGAGTCTCCATGCAGTTAGGGAGAATACATTGGAGTCCCACGTTTTATATACATTTGGTTTGGTTTGGTTTTTTTCTGTTATAAATCCTTGAATTTATTCCACATTGTCCCACCCATGAACACATTCTCCCTTCCCCCAGCCAGGCTTCATGCGTTCCCTGCCCCCATATTCGTCCTGTACCCTTTTCTCCCTTTCTCTCATTTATTTGGATGGAGGGGGGATAGCTGGTGAACTCTTTGCCCTGTCCCAGATCAGGCAGATTAGCAGGGTTTAGCACTGCCATACTGTACATTATGTACCTAAGATTTGAGGGTTGGGGTCCCTGTTCTCTCTCTCTCTTTTTTTGAGGTGTTTACAGTCACTAAACCAGCTTTGTGTATAATTTATTTTAGCATATTTTTATTTGAGACACAAAAACGTCTGCTATAACCTCACCTCTTAAAATAACATTTTCCTTCCTTCCCAGAACGATGGCGCAGAGGGCGAAAAAGACGACGATGGCAAAAAGTCCAAACGCCGTCCACGCCCTGAGCCTCTCTTCATCCCGCCACCTAAACCTTTATTCATCGCCCCGCCCGTCTACTCCAGCATTACACCCTACCAAAGCCACCTACGTTCCCCCGTACGCCTCGCCGACAATTCTATCACCATACCTCCCTATACACCACCGCCGATCCTCAGCCCTGTTCGTGAAGGCACCGGACTGTACTTCTCCACTTTCCTGTCATCTGCTTTGGCCAGTGGCCCAGGCCTTCCCCCTCCCGCTACACCCAAGTCAGCCACACGCAGCCTATTGCGATCTAGTAAGTAAAAAAGGAAGTTTATAGAACTCAATTGAATGAATTTCCAGTTTAGATCTCCTGTGGATTAAAGTTTTGTGCACTTGTAATAAGCACCTTGCTGTAGTTCCCCATAAATAACTGAATATAAGACCAGGTACATTTTTTTTTTAATATATCGTGACGGACTGCATGTTAGTGTACTCCTGTGCTGTGTCTTTGTTGTTGCTGGAGTGAGTGTGTTATGTGTGTGTTTTTGCTGCCCCCTTAGACAGCTGCGACATCACACCACCAGTTTTGTCTGCTATGAGCGAAGCCACTCCGGTCAGCAATGAGCCGTGAGTATTTCTCCTGTGCGATCAGTTTAGAGGTTAAGTGCTATTTTGAAAGGAATTATATTGCTACAATGAATTATTCAAAGCATAACAGTGAATTGAATTATGAAATGTCTTGAAGGAGAACATAGACTTCTTGAAATTCTAATCCCGTCTTTTAACGCGGCCTCCCCCTTCACCACAGTTACCACTGAATTCTTTTGCTCTGTCATCCACAGCTAACATTATTACCAGAAGTTGTCTCTTTGAATCAACCATGTGGCCCAATGTCACACTAGAACATCTCGTTTTTTTAAGTTGTACGTGAAACCTGGTTTCAGTGTGATATGCAAATGTTATTTAAAGTTTTGGCAGAGTTGGAAAGTGATTAGAATGGGCACATGTAGCCGTTACTGATAGTAAAACAGGGCGTTTTGCTTTAAGGATGCTCACTGGTTGCACTTACTGTGTTATAAATACAGAGAAACAATATTATGCAATTTCATTTAATCAAAAACTAAAAAAAAAAGCCTGCTGTTGGAAAAGAAATGTCTAGAACGAGTAATAGATTGTGAGGGTTGTAAGGTAAGATCCTAGATGGAAAGACCCTGAATCCAGGGTGAGAGTGGCATAAGCTACAGCTGCTAGTGAAAACTACTGTATAGAGCGTTATGCATTTACTGAATGTAAATGTATAGAATGGCCACTCCAGAAAACAAGTGAAACTAGATGCTGTAATGAAAATGTAAAGAATTACAACCTTAAATGCATTTCTAGATAAAGTCAGCAGTTACTCCATGAATAAACAAAGCCACTGATAGCTGGGTGTGTATGAAAATCCATTTTTTTTGTAGTTGCATCAACGATGAGTTGCAGTTTATGGGGGTGCATTGTGCAAGCTGTTGCTTCACTGATGCCAGCTGCTCAGATGTTAGGCAGGGATGAGCTAGGGAGGCTTCCCATAAATCATGTTTTCAGCTGGATCTGGTGTGCTTTCAAACACAGAACAGCCTTTGCAGGTCAAGTTTTAGCAGCCCACTTTCTCTGGGGGAGGCTGCCAGTATACACACACACACACTCAGCTGGGTACACCGCAGTTTCTCTGGAAATGCAAGGGAGGGAGGGGATATCCTAGCGCTATCTGTTGACAGCATAATTTTTTACAACTTTCACACTGAGATATCTGGTTTGCATTGATATGTAAGTTTTTAAAGAACTGTATCTGATTCACATTTAATTTTGCATGGTTTTGTTCTTTTTCTTGCTAAATTCAGACCATCAGTTCAGCTGGGTTAACAGTACAAGATCTGCAATGTTCAGAGCCGGAGTGCCTCAGCAATTTTTCTGTGACCTTTTAAAGAATATAACAGACGAGCAAAGAAAATAAAAACGTTCTCAGAAACAACACGAGCTTTACTGTAAAGCGCAACTTGATACTGATAGTCATAAAGCAAATGCTGTCTTCGCTAAAATATTTAAGAGTGAATAAATGCCTCGTGAATGCAGAAAGAGTCGATGAATTTTAAATAGATCAAACACCTCCTGCCTTGTTTTTAAAACTGATGTCCTGTTCCCAGACGCATAAATATTGGCTCACGGTACCAGGCGGAAGTACCAGAGCTGAGGCAGCGATCTGCTGTCGAGCAGGATCATCATCGTGCAGAACTGGTCTGGGTTCCCCTGAGCGAACTGGAAGGAAAACCTGACCTTGAGCAGAAAGGTGAGTCACTGCCTGAGAGTTTTTGAGAATATGAAGTGAAACCGAAAGCTTATATAATGGCACGCAGATGGTGGTGCAGTGAAAAGTTTGATAAATTAAAGTGGCCTTAAAGAAAAAAAACGTCTCTTCATAAGAATTTTAAGTAATAGTATATGAATGTTGCAATATTGCGAAATTGATTCAACAGCTGGAGTATGTAATTTTATTGAGTCCTGGATAATAAAAACATACCAGAACACTGAAACCAACCATATTTTGTCTCCATGTATTGCATATCTTAATAATACATTTTCTTATTGTCATCACTGTATGCAAAATCATTTTTTCTCCCTTGCTTTTGCAGTGGAAGTCCTCATGCACTTGGCCTGCTCCAGCGTTTTATGTGGAGGAGGCACCAACCAGGAGTTAGCCCACCATTGTCTGTACGAGTGCAAAGGGGACATAATGGTGAGTTCAACAGAACAATCCATACTGACTGCAACGGGGATTACATGAATAATAAAAACATAACTGGGAGCTGTACTTCACCGTGGTCGGACTCGAGCCAGGTTTTCTTCTAGCCCACTCACACTTTACACCAACCTGTTTACCTCTTAAAGACTGTTTTCACTTACAGATCACAGATAAAGTCCACACAGATTATATTGTGTTGCAGTATAGTAACATTCGGTATAAGTTGTTAAATGGTAATATTTCATATTTGAGACAAAGGCATCATGCATAGGTCTTATATGCTCATTTATTGTTGCAGTGCTCCATGTAACAGAATGAATGATTAATATTTGTCACAGCACAAAAGCAGACAAGAATGCACTAATAAATTACTAAAATTTAAATAGCTAGAATATTTGGCAATTTTGCTTGAGATTTTATTTTTAAATCTCATGTGAACAATTCTGTCTGCTTGTTCAGTGTAGGAGAAAAAAGGCAGAGGAATGAAGAAAAAAAATCAGTATTTGTACTGATGTGTCCTTGTCAAAATAATTAAATCCTGCCTGCAGAAAACATGTCAAGCTGTATCTTCAGTATACTGAAAATAGACCAGCACTATTTCAAAAATCTTGAGCCACCCAATATCACCTAATATATATATATATGGGAAATGGGTGCAGTGATTTATTGCAACATGTGCAAACATGCATGGAAATACAGATATATAAGACACAGGCTTTATACAGTTCTAATGCTATATTCTTCAACATAGCCTGAACTCTCTTGGGTAAGCTTTCTTGTAATTTCTTCGGGAATTGCTAACAAGGCTTCTTGAAGGACATTCAAAGCTCTTCTTTGGATGTTGTTCTATTCTCAGTCAAGATGATCCCCTCTGGGAAGGCCAATTCATTACTGATAGGGTTGCATTGTCTTTTTTTCTTTTCTTTTTTTTAACTACATATGCATTTATGGAACTGAGTGTGTTTGGGATCATTTTAACGCTGAAAAATGAAGCAGTTATCATCAGATCGTGTTGTATGGTAAAACTGATTTGGATTTCAAGATTGGATTCAGCACTTTATAGGACCCACTGCCACAGATTTTCAGTCCAGTTCTCGTGTAATTTGTAATACCTCAGACTTTTCTCCCCATTTCCTTTTCTGAACAATGGCAGATATCAATCTTCTGTAGGCTGTTGGCCTGCCACTTCTTCTTGTTGTGCTCAACATGTCCAGTTTCCTCAAAATCTTTAAAGACACACTGCACATCATGCTGAGATATACCAAGTTTTTGGATAATAAATCACTGGGAATCACTGTGCTGGTAGAAAAATACTCTACCTTTCATAGATAGAAGTGAGTGTTGCCTTGAGATTTGTGCAGTACACTACTGTATATTATAGAATATACTGACTGCCTGCTTATGCGTGCTAGGTTTAGTGATGAGTGCCCTTACATGTGCTGACCATGTTTTTAATGTAGTCATTCAGTGCCTTTAGCACTTGGTGAGTAGTGAAAGGAAGTGAGTGATCAGTAGAATTTCACTTTACTCTGTTCTGAAACCCCGGTGGCCTGAGATGACGGAGATAGTTAAACCGTTTGGCCGTTTAGTCAGAAGCAGACTGATCCTCCTGTATCGAGGCACAAAGAGGTACACGTGCTGCCGGGGGCTGTAGAGCTGAAACACTTATTTAATCAGTTGATAAACATATAATGGTTAAGGGAGATTTTAAAAGAAATATGCCACATTTTTGATAGCTCTCATGCTCTTGGCGCTATCTGCCTTTTTTCTTTGTCATATGTAGTGAACATATCTTTAATGGTTGATGAAATTGTTGAATGTATTCCCAGGTGATTAGTGTTATGTTTTGAGTGTGCTTTCTTGCATTGTTTCACACGTTGGTCTCAGAGAAAAAGACAGCACGGCCAGTAAAATGTATCGTGGCTGTCAGTCACGTTGGCAGGTTCACACATTCTTCTTGGCGTTACTTGCAAGAGAAAGCGCCTTAAATGCAACATGTGACATAAATGTTTATGACCTTGCCATCACTCGGCGTGGCGTTCCTGAGAAATCTGCCTGGACAGATGGGTGTTCCACTACACTGCAGCTATGATGCATCCTGTGTCTCATACTTACTGCAGACCACTAGTTGCATCTGAGCACATGAACAGATCGATCTAGTGAAGATTTCAGTGCTGATACTGCAACATGTAAGCCACCAACTGAAACGCAACTTTCACAGCTGCGTTTAACAGCAGAATAATAAAACATTTACATAAAACACACCAAACCTCAGTGTGTGTGAGAAATAATAGACTCTGCGCTTGTTGTAATGAGGTCAAAGAGTGGTTGCTGTTAAATGTTGAGGAGGCAGCATCTCTAGTGGCTCTTACCCACCATTTCAACCCCATTAAACTCCCAGCAACTGAACATCCAGTGACTTTTTCATATATATATATATTTTATTATTGTGTGATTAAATGTACTATTATTTGAATTAAATAAAAGGGGGAGGGTTGGAGCAACATCTGTAATAGGATGCTGGAATATTTAAAAAAAAAAAAAAAAAGGTCAGAATTGGAAATAGAAAAGAGTGATGGCAATGATAATAATTTATTGTTGTATATGACTTTAAAAACAATGCTAAATGTCAGTCACTGTTTCCTGAAGCACACAAGTGTTCTTCTATCTGTCACATTTTATATGGGCTTAGTGTAAAGACAGTTTAAGGAGGATGTAACTGATGATAGTATGGTAATTATGTATGACACTCATCAGCAGAGGAAGACTCTTTGCATTGCGCATTACGTTGCACTTCATTACAGTGACTTTAATGCAGATCTTAAATCAATACTTCCATTACTGAAGCAGAAGTTGTCTTGCAGCGTAGCAGTAGAGCTGTCAGTGTGCTTTATGATGCTGCTGGTTACGATTTCAGGCCCTAGCGACCAGCAGTGGTCCAACGTTGTCAAGGAAACCACGAGGGGAGGGGGAGGGGGCTGTCATAGCGCCCACTCTCTGCAGCGGGCCAGCTCGAGCTGCCGCCTTCCAGCATTCACGCACAGTCAGTTTCTCCTTTAAGAGCACAAAGTTAATTGTTATTTTGACAATGGCAGAGAGCGTGCACAATTATGATATAAAGCCCTCAGATACCTGGCATTTTCAGGGAAAGTGAGAGCAGTGGTTATCTCAGTCCCTAGTTACCTGTGAGAAACTGATTCACGCTTTGGCTCAGAGTGTTTTACAGATCTATAAAAGCACAATTGGAGCGCCTAATAGAGCAAGAGTTGGCTTTGTGTAGCAGGAGGGACTGGCTGTATAAAGGCTCGTAACAATCACTGCTGTGCAGCTGCTGTGCCGTGTTTATTCACTTTCAAACACTAATGGTATGTTATTTGTTTTTCAGGCTGCTCTGTCCATGCTGATGCTGAGGAATCCAATTTTCCCAAAGTCCCATCATTTGTCCAACTACCATTACTCAGGTAAATTAAGCTTCTTTTTTTCTTTTTCTTTCAAATAACCTTAGATTTAAAAGAAAAAAAGAAAAAAAGGGGGTATTTGAGATTATTTGTAAAGTTGAAAAAAAAAATACTGGATTCATTATCAGTAAGTTGACTTTCAAGCCTTTTTCTGTACTAAACATATCCAAGTTGTTTGATTTCGGTCTGCAGTGATATTAAGTTCATAATGTGGAGTTTTTAGACTGGACAAAGCAAGTTGCTATACAGTAAGATTATCATATTAGATTCATATTAAATTGCACTGTATTTATGCACCATCCTGGTTTTGTGACCCTGTCAAGTAAAAGTCCATCATTGCTATTTCTGTTACACTCCAAACAGCTGGTACTTCAAGAAACTCAAAATAAATTCTTATAAATCATTGAGAATTCTGATTTCACCCAAGATGAACCCCATGTGTGCATGTTTTGGCTTTTCATTTCATTCTTTAGACCATTTTTTAGCCCCGCTTTTTGTGCTTTCATCATTAAAACAGTGATAGATTTTGAGCCCTCTGCCTTGCCTCAAAGCAGTGGCAGCTGCAGTAGTGAGCGTGTGGCAGTGGTGGGGTAGTCGGTGACTGTGGAGGATTGTCAGAGTCAATGTGATGAGGGAAGTAGGAGAATTGGGTGGGGGGGTGGGGGGGTGGAGAGGCTTGCAGCATGTGGTTAATCCCAAGCAGGAGACAGGGGAGTCTTTGTTTATCCAGTAGTGTGTGTGTGTTGAGAGTGGGGGTGGAAGTGAACTTGACGAGGCTCCACACACACCCTTTATATGGAAACAGATAGTTTTGGAGTGTTTTAAACTAACAGCTGCATTTCTTTTCTTTCTACCTCTCTTCCTCCTCCTCCTCCTCTGTCTTTCTGTGCCTCCTCTCTACAGGATCAGACAGTTGGACAGCAGCTGAGAGACGCCAGTTTAACAAAGGCATCGCTGCATACAAGAAAGACTTCTTCATGGTGCAGAAACAGGTATGTGTCCTTTCAAACACAAGGAGAGGGAAGTCCAGACTATAGTGATGGAAGAATAAGGCCATCTAGTAGCTGTCGATCACTTTCTACTATGATCACTGTACACATGATATTTTTCTTCCTTTGAGTCGCTTCGTAGAAGTATTTCCTTTTGGTTTGATGTTTTGGGGTTTTTTTTTTTTTTTGGTGTCTCATAGTCAACAGGTTTTTCTCAAAAGTGCAAAGTGATACAGTTTTGTTGTCTGAACCATTTCAGAGATCAAGGAGGCTCTCTTTCAAAAATAAAATTTCAGTGTCACTGAGGTCCTGAGGATTTTGCACATGACGTTTACTTAATTCAATTCAATTCAATTCAATTTTATTTATATAGCGCCAAATCACAACAAAAGTCGCCTCAAGGCCATATTGGAGCTATGATAACCATAGTAACAGTGTAGGGTCAAGTGAATAAGGCCCTAGTTCCACAGGCCTAGAGGCCGGTTCGTAACCATCTGGCAACCAGCGATCATGAGGGGAAAAAAAAAACGTATATTCTCCAACTGTGCCTTTGGTCACGAGCAGATTGCTACATCTACATGCAGACTTGTCTGCACTCGCCAGCTACTTTCTGAATGATAGTGAAACTGTGATAAGTGCAGCATGAACTGGAAACTTAGGGCATGTGTTTTCAAAGCAAAGCAAATTTGATCATTTTCCAGTTTACTGCACATTTTTCCAAGTTTTATTATGGCTCTGAAAGTAGTTGGAGTTTGTTTGCAGAGAAGTTTGTCTCTACAACGACAGGTGACTGCGAATATCTGCTAGTGACCAAAGGAATCCTAAAGATGTTTTTGGTGTAACACCCTATTTGTGATCAGCTTCACCCAACAACTGCCAGCAATCCCTTGCCAACCATTTGGGAATACCCATTTTTCCCCAGAAGATGTTGCAGCACGTCCAATATGGTGGATGTGATATAACCCCTGTAACGTTACTTAAACTATCGTTGGCTTGCATCAAGACGGAAACACACTCACTTTAAAAGAGGCTGATGTGGCATCATTTGTCATTCAGGTTATTGCTTTACTAAAATAGCCTCTCTCTAGCCAGTGAACCAGAGAAAGCTAATACTGGGCACTAGCATGACCCATGCCTTTACTATAGAGTGAGGCTGGAGAGCTCCTTACCTGCCACTCTGCACCAAGCACATCAGCTAGCTGATTAAGCTAACTGAATTAAGTATAAAATAATCATCACAAAGCCTAGTTGGATAAGTGGTAGCCACAATGTTAGCTGGGTTATTTTAGCTTCATTAGCCAAATCAAATTTAAACTTCTGAATTAGATTTAGTGCTGACATTGTCTTTTTCATTGTCATTATCATTGATAATGATTGATTATCATTGATATCATTGATAATGGTGATTGATATCACAATCACCATTATTGTGATGGGCGTTTGTCATTATTGACAACGTAGTTCACTGACTACTAAAGAAAAAAAAGAGAGTTGGTGGAAATGGCAGATTAACCAATATTGAAATGAATCATTTGAGCTGAATTTGCAACAAGATTTTTCAAGGGAATCAGATATAATTAAGCTGAAGTTGAAATGCCATGATGCATAAAAATGAAAAGACCTGCCCCCCAAACACAACACAGAATGTGTTTGTTTTTTTAAAGCTCTGAACTCTTGTTTTCAGAAATAAGTCATTTGGGTGCGATTGCTTGTTTTAGCAGCTCTGAAATGCTCATACATGTAGGTCGACTCTATAAAAAAGAGAAATGTTTAAAATTCACTAATAAACAGCGCGGTTGCGGTTCACAGGTAGCCACAAAGACGGTGGCCCAGTGTGTGGAGTTCTACTACACCTATAAGAAGCGTGTGAAGACTGGCCGCAATGGTACGCTAACCTACGGTGAGACAGAGCCTTTGGAAAGCAAGACCACAGAAGAGGAGATGGACCACAAGGTCAGTCTTAAACCATGTTTCACATTAGCGCTGCAGAAAATAGCAGATAAAAGGATGTCTGGTTAATAAATGCAAATATCCTCACTGATCGCTGTTGAACTGAACTATGTAAAAGTCTGTAGCTGTCTGCAACTGTGGTTCATGGTGTCTATAGTAACCTTACACACTGATAATAGAAGTAGAGCATGTTAAAAAAAAAGTACAACTACAGGCTGGTCTGGTTTTATGGTAACTGAATAGTGCTGCATGCATATATATATATATATATATATATCAGCATGTTTGCTATAATTGTATTTAAGTAGCCACAGTGTGAATGTGGTCATGTACAAAATAGCTCTCAAAATGAATTGTATACTAGTAGATGTAAGTTCAATGTTCAATGTCAATGTTCTTCTTGGACCAGCAGGGCTCTCACAGACTGGAGCCACAGCGGGAGGAGGACAGCAGGAAATGGGAAGGGTCAGCTGACAGGAAACCGGATGTCTGCCCTACCAGGACGTCTCATGCACTGCCGTCCACAGAGAATGTACGTGTGCAATTAGAAGAGCTGCATGAATTAATGATGGTGTGAATACATTAAATGAAAACATGTATAGCTGAGCAGCGAGCGCAGAAGTCTCTCCTTTCAGTGTTTTCTCCTCTCTTTGTCCTCAAAGATGAGATAAAATGAGTTAACAGTATTTTTAATATAATACAACCCCAAAATCTGAAGGTTGGTGCTCTAGTTTGGTTGCACTGAATTTCTATCATTACTGTGGTTATTATACTCATTATACTTATCGCATACAGTGTATTATTTACTAGTATATTATCCGTGCTTTTTTACAAAAATAATTTTTCAGAGTAGAAATAATGTAATTATGTAATTTATTTTAATCATCTTTAGTTTTTTGGTTTTGTGCACACAAACTATTCTAAAAGATATTTTAAAGCGAGTATTTCGACTGATTTATATTGAACATATAAGTTAGATATAAATTAATTTAAAGCAAAGAGAAACTGTGCAGGAGAGTTTCGGAAGATAAGATTAGATTTTATGGAAAAATGTTTTGCGGCAAACTGATTCCTGCTTTAGAAATGTATCCGTTGAACATTTGTCCTTTTGAACCTGGCCTGAGTTGCTGGTTGGCTGCTGGTTGGCTGTTGGTTTTGCTGCCCCCCGCTGGGGTTTTAGAGAAGAAAACTCAAGTCCTCCCCTCAGCTCTCTGCTCTGCATTGTGCAACTCCGTAGCCTTTGTTGGGAAACGGTGACTCAACAAGAAACTTTTCTCCTTTCTTTTTCTTTTTTTTTCTTTTTTTAAATGTTAAAGAAGAATTCAGGCTGTGTGTATGTTGCAGTTTCATTGTGTCCTCATTTATACATCCACATGCATACCGTTGTGAAGCTATTCTACATAAAAGCTGCTCGTAAACTGGCTTCAGCTGCACTAAGCAGCTATGTTAAAGGTGTTTTGGAGCTTTCATGTTAACAGCACGTCTTTCTTTTATTGGGTGTGCAGCCTGGGACTGTTCTGATTATGAAAGGCCAGGAGGACGCGGGGAGGGAGCAGTCGCTGTCTCGGGTTATTCACCCCCCTCATCCGCCACCTCCCAGCTCCAAACAGCGCTACGAAAGCAACGCCCGCAAGACGACTCCTTCGACAGGCAACAAAGGCCCAGCTGGTCAGGAGGGGGAATTTCCCTGCAAGAAATGTGGCAGGTCAGTGATCAGAAATGTGGCATCAGTCACCGCTGTTGTGTCGGAGAGGCTGGGGTGAGTCTGTTTGCTTATGTAAAGATGACAGCAGCGCTCACTCGAGTTGCGTAAGTAGCCTTAGACACAGGACAAGATGGGAAAAATAAAAATTCTGTTGGAAATATTTGTACTTCTTTTGCCCACTTGGAATATGAATGGTAAATAGATGGAAGTGTCTCATGGTGTCTCTGAAAGAATCAAACCGTCCTGTCATGCTTTGGTAAAATAACAACTCGTCCTCTGGCAACACCGGCCATGTTATTGCCAACTGTGTCCTAGCAACCGAAACACAGAGTAGATACGGCACATCACACCTCCTGTCAATGCAGCTCTACCCAATGACTTGAAGAGCACTACGCTCGCTCTTCACACCAGCTCAGTGTCCTCATTATAGACTATCCTCCACCACAGATATCCAGCTAGGTGATTCACAGCTTTGAAATGTTTTATCACAGATCTGCTGTTGTGTCACATGACGTGAGATTTATTGATCGAATTTTAGTACATCCTCTTTGGAGTTGTAATGTTTTCTTCATAATTGTATGAGAAAGCACAAAGAAGTAGTGAAAATCATTGTTGTTTATAAGCTTGTGTTCGTGTATGCTAGTGAACTTTGACCTCAGTCTTTACAGAGAGACAGATTCTTTGCTGTCTGGAAGTACTGAGCTTAGAATAAATGTGTGAGTTGTTGAATAATGTGCAGTGTTTCAATAAAACGTGAATAAAAGAGGCTTAATGAGGTGGTTCCCAGAGCGTATAATCTAATTTTCATTTTGTGCTCTTTAAAATAATAAAATAATTCCCCCCCGGCTGAACCCTTTTACTTATAATGATGTCTTTTTGCTTAGTGGGCTTTTAACATTTTCTCTACACCATAATTCATAAAGTAATATATTCAAATTCTGCATATTCAGTCTTAAGCGGTTTGTTTTGCTGTGACCATGTCAGGCAAACAGCAGCTGAAATGGGTTCCACCTTTTTCCAAACAGCCTTGTTTTCTTTGCATGTCTTTCCCTTTGCATTGGTACCCGATAGTTTTGTTTGTTTGTTTGTTTATTTTAATATGCTGAAATTAACTCGTCAATGACATGGCTGAGGAACTTCCATGTGTCACTGACTGTTTCAAAAATAAACTCTAGAGAGCCACAGTTTCATATCTAACAAGTCAGACCTAGTGATGAGGAAAGACGTTTATCTGTCACTGGCAACACATTATTAGTTGTTTTGATAACAGTGATGTTGGAGGCTGATGTCTTACATGTCTCTATTTAAACGTGCCTCTGTGTGTGCTCAGCCACCTCCATTTGTCATGTTGCAAACAGACGCACATAGCCAGGACATAGCTGGTGTCCAGTGTCCGTCCAATACCAGCTATTTTTTTTTTTTTAATGCTTTTGTTGATGCTTAAAAGCAGCTTTGTGTTCCTAACCTCCAGACTTACAAACTGAGCTTAACTGAGCCTGCTTAACAAACACAAACAGCACTGCTTTCCTCTTCATAGCAAGAGTAGCAGATTGCATATTTATAGAGCCGTACATATTAAATGAGGCGAATATGCAGAGTTGCATTTTAGCTGTTTGTAAAGCATGGAGGCATTAGTATAACCACTCTGAGCAATGAAAGCAAAACGCATCTTTGACCTGCTTTTCCCTAACCCTGCAGGATTTTCTACAAGGTGAAGAGCCGCAGCGCTCACATGAAGAGCCACGCCGAGCAAGAGAAGAAGGCTGCAGCTCTGCGGCAGAAGGAGGCTGAGGAGCGGGCGGCGGCTAAAGCAGCCGAGGCCGCTGCCATCCTGGCTGCGCGGCAGCAGAACGGGACGCGACAGGTGGGCGGCGACAGCACCAATGATGACTCTTCAGACGCAGAGGACGAGGACGACGATGACTGGCAGTAAATGGGAAGGCCGTACACACCGACTGTAACGGTAGCGAGGTTTGATTACTGGACAGGAGAAGGACAGTTTAAAAGAAATAAAGAAACCCTCCTGTGAAGTTTCTGTAAATTTTTGTGGAGCAAGAAGATTTCTGTTACTTGGCACATTCAGGGACAGATGAGCTCCCGTGTCCTCATTTAACTGTGAACGCGTGGACTGAGTGAGAGTGTTTTATTCGTGTTGGAACAACGTGCTTTCCAAAACTCACCAACTCCCCTTTACTCTGCTTGAAAAGCTTTTCAAGTGTTACCTCTCTTGGTCACAGGGCTCGGTCAAATCAAAGCCATGCCGCTTCTTTCGGCGCTGTCCTTTTTCTCCACTCCCAGCCGCGGCCTTCCTCGCCAGTTTGAAACTCACCCTGCATCATTTTGACTGGTGTGGAACTCGTCAGACCCACTTTTGTTTAGTTTTTTTCTACTTCGCTTCTTACGATGAGCCACAGCACCCGCTTAAAAGCTGCATCTCGACCGTCCAGCATCGGGTGAAGTTTTGAAGACATTAAAATCGGACAGCTGGAGGAGCGTTGAAGCGAACGGAGGCTCGTGCTGTTAGGTTCTCCGCTCCGGGACGGACAGATGGATGGATGGCATGTGCAAACTGTTGCCTCTGTGTCGCCGCTCTCCTGGACTCAAAGCTGCCAAAAGCTTTGTCAGACGCATGTGCGCCAAATGGGTTCTCTGTGTTCATTGGGCTTTTGTTCTGTGAACCCCCCTCCACCTACTCCACCTTCAGCCCCGTCACCTTTTATAGCTCCCGGTTAGTTCCTCACTGTCGATGCCTTGGATGTTATGCTTTTTATCTCAAAATGACAATCAATTTTACACTGTTGTTTTTTTTTATTGATATGTATACAGGTGACGTTACTTTTTTCTTTTTTGCCTGTGTAGCTATATACGGTTATTGTTGTTGTTTTTTTGTGAATATTCCTGTTTATGATTATTATTAATATTATTATTAGTATTATTATTATTATTATTATTATTATTATTATTATTATTATTATTAATAATATATTCTGGTATTGGCTGCAGTTTAATTAAGCGCTTTTTCCCATCTTCGTCCAGAGCTTTTTTTTTTTTTTTTCCTTCTTTTTTTAATTTAAACAAAAAAACTCAAATAATGCTACCTGCTGCCTGTTTATAACTGTGAGATTTCTTTTGGAAACATGAAATGAAGAAAAGGCAGAGATGTATGTGCAATAGAACAAGTTGACCCCCTGTTACCTGAGTGTTCAAGCCCACCCGCCCCCTCCCACCTTCTCCTTCAAGCTTACAACCAGCTGCTCCGGATGCCTCACTGGCACCGCTGTAACTGATGGGAAGCATTGACTCAGACTGTTGAAACTGCAGATCTCTACAGATGCACACATTGAAGCAGAAAACAGCAATGACAAACTCGAGACAGTTCAATTAAATTTGTCTCGATAATAGTGGAAATTTTTGCTTGTACAATCTGGCTCAAGCAAACTAAAATTGTCGTTATCCTGTGTAAGTAAATTATTTACTTCCATCAACAAATGGGTGAAGCAGCAGAAACTTTGCTCACTGCTAACTGAACCAATATTGTAGGCCTTTAGCACATACTTTCTACCTCAGTATGCTTTTTCCTCATACTTCCATCTAATTACCGACTGAATACAAAAGGAAATTTCTTCTTTATGGCTGATTCAGACTAAAATGTCATGTTTTGCAGGTTTTTAGAGGCAGTTCTTTGCTCCGTCTGTCTCACAGATTCTTAAATCTGGCTCTTTTTATTATTTTTTTTTCTTGCACATGCCCTCTAGCTAAACCTGTCAGCCACAGCTCACTATTTACGCTCCCCACAAACTGTTGATGATGGTAAATAATTTACTGGCAAAAGCTGAAACACAGGCATTAAGAGAGATGGAAGCTCGAACTTTACAGGGTTTTATCGCTGTCATGCAAATTCCCCTCGAGTTTTTGCTCCTAAGTTTACTATAAACACTTCACACAGACTGTTTACTATAAAACATACAGATCGGGACAAAGGGAGGGACCATTCTCTACTTCAGTACCTGGTTTGTTTTTTTTTCTTTGCAGGCGAATGTCCATGCCGTTATTCAA